>NW_028301576.1:18492500-18755000 GCF_042242905.1 Orbicella faveolata | reverse complement strand
ACTTTCTTCTTCTTCCAATTCTCCCCATTTCAGCTAAAAATGTAAATAGTGTACAATTTTATAAACCTTTATAAACACAGACAAGACTATCAAGCTAATCCTAGACTTAAGGATCTGTAACAAGAGTGACATAAAATAAAAAGAAAACAAAGGAATGCATACACTGGAGCCAAGGAAAATAATAGCAGCAAAGCAAAAAATTTGCACTAAGATTTTGGACATTTATTTTTGAACATGTATTTTACTGCAAATGCTAGTGTTTGCATTGTTTTCTTGTTGTATTCTTCAATTATTTTCTAAAGCTCGTTTTTAATAACTTTTTAATTATAGTCTCCCTAATTTATTACTCTGTATTAGATTTAAGTCAAACGATACTTGATTAACTAGTTTTTATTACTGTTAAGGATCACTACTATAATTATGCTAAAGAAAAGCTTCACAGGTTCTTTAGAAGTAAACCCTTATCGAGTGCAACCTTCTCCAACGTAATGTTACACGCACCATGCACGCAAGTAACTTGCTTGACACTCTTAACCTCGCCATTTTCAATCGAAATTTACGGTTGTAAATTATCTTCTTACACTATTGCAACTATGCCTAAGCCACAATTTCATCTTCATACAATCATTCTATCGTAGATTTGTACAGAAATAACCAAGGACCTTTTCAATATACGAGTCCCAAAACAGTCGTCTAACATAGGGAGTATGGCTCTGGTGAGCTCATTTTTTGGGAGTAGATTTTCTCAGAAACAACTAAAAATAAAACCAATGAGCAGTAACAAATGCTTACCTTGAAAGTTCAACTGTGGCTTTGCAGGGTCGTCATCGCCGTGAAACAGCAAACAAAGAGAAAAAATATACGTCAAAACTTAACTACCACTAACACCGGAGGAAAAAATAAAATAAAGGACAACAAACCCTGTATTTTGGCTGGCTTGCGCCACATATTCGCCATCATTTCGTCACAAATTTCCACTATGATGGGAACATCAGACGCCATCTTGAAGCACGAAACAACCAATCGGCGATGAGAAATCTACCCACGTGATGTACGTTTCCAATCCAGTCTTCTACTATCCATGGCGCAATGCAATACTGGGGAATGACCTTAAAGTCTGAAAATAGATAGAGTTTGTTCGCCTTCTCGCGTCCTTTTAAGCGTTAGTTTAATGTATCACTAAAGCTGAGTGAAAAGGTCTTACTTTTACAGTTACTTTACTTTTAGTAAAAAAGTCAGAGTCTTCATAAAAACCACAAGAAATAACAGATTAAGCAAAGGTGTGAATTTTTTTTAGTTCATGAAAGTTTAACGTAAAAGCGTCAACGAAAATATGAATAAGGAATCTTGACTGGGCCACTCACGAAGTTAAAAGCACAGAGCATTTGTTTCCTGATAAGAAAGCCGTCTTTTGTAATTTCTGCCTATGCAGTGCCATTTCGCGTTCTTTTTCCTGACCGTGTTATGTGGCACGCAGTTGTTCAAAAGCCGATTAATCGGGTGATTTTATCCAGCCAACTGTAATGTCAGTTTTTCAGAGGCTATTTCTACTGTGAAGGTACCAAAAAAGATAAAAATAACGCGAAGTCACATTGTCAAACTCCGTACACTTAACTCACATTTCATCAAACTCCTTTTATCTAACCAGAAGCATATCACCTTGTTCAAGATGATATGCTTTTGATCTAACTTATCAATGTTTACTCCCAGTTAATAGAGGGGAATGGTTATGAAACTCGACAAAATTCTTTGTTGTATGTTTTTGTTTTCTTTTTTGGCCTTGACCTTGCACAAAACACAGTAGTTGTTCACTGCTGATCGAGGAACTAAGCAATAGAAACGTTTTGGTTTTCCTAATTCGTGCATAGTGTATGAACGCAAAACAAAAGATTGTGCACGGTCGTGGACCTTCCAACATAAATCTTGGCATCTTTGATGTTTGCAGGGCTTCATAACCAGTCCCTTCTATTAGCAATGGTTTACTGACTCAAAATTTTAGTAGGACGCGACTTTCTATCGCATTTTATCTATTTAGGAACGTTTACTTGATTTTATTTCCATGACATGTTGAATTAAGCTGTGTAAATTCCCGGCTGCATTTCTTAGCTTAGCCCTTAAGTCCGTGTTTCGCTTGCTGTTTTCAATACGGGAATTGCTGAATTCATTAACTTTAACTCGCCGATTTAATTCAATCGATGTTTACTTTTGTTTTTATGTCAGGCAATTGGGCACAAAAGCTCAGAATAGCTTGAATGATAACAAACACAGAAATACTTGACGCAAAACAGTACTTACGGAGACTGTCTTTCAAAAGTAATTATTAAGTGGATGGCGGCTTAGTATCCCAATTAACACAACGGTTGATATTTTAAATTCACAAGATCGCGGCTTACATGTGTGTCAGGAGTTTGAAACAAAACTCAATTTCACAATGTTAAGCATTCATCAAATTCAACTCTCACAGGGTTTTTAACTCTGGAACGAATGAGGCTGAAAAATGTTTCTCTTTACCCAAAAGTTTAATTGTATTTGCGGAGTAGTGGAATTCTCAGGCATGGCACAAAAGAACTTTGTATAAAATGCCAAGCGCTCAAAAATAGAAGATCTCCGATGGAAACGTAAATAGTAAAATAAGCCGATTTGAGGCAGTTAATATTTAATGCCCTTCTCCCTAGCAAAGCACAAAGGCGCCGGGAAACGGAAAAACAATCTTAGTAAATCCGCGATGGGTACTTTACGATGACCAAATTTGGTCACAGATAGTGACTGTTGACCACTAGGAGTGCTTTGCTTATAAGCTTCCTAGAACTCCGCGCTGCCTTCTAAAAGACAGACCGCAGAATTTCTTTTGATCTGCACTTAGTTGTCCCTTGTGCTTTCTTTGCAAGAGAAGTATTATTTGCACTGCTTGTTTTCAAAATGGCTGATCCTAATGTCTCGTTTGAGGAGGAGGATGAGATTCGAAAGTCATTCAACGAGGTAAACTTTTCTTAATTAGAAGTTTAAAATCGAGTGGTTTTCTTTCGCTCACTTTCTGCTTTTTGAGAAAACGCGAGGCGGTCTGCTAAAATTTTTTCTTTGATTGAGATTTGGAATGATCTTCTGAGTGACAGAGGCCACTCATCCGTAGCTTGCGTTAGATGAAACTGATATGGCGTTTTTATGCAAATAAAGATCGTGTAACGCAATATTATAACTCATACTGTTGTTGGACGTCAGAAGTTTCATGATCAAAATACTTTTTCGCTTAAGGCTATGTGGCTGAAGCAAAATAAAACAAATGGTGATATCTTAGAGGCAATTAACCGTACAAATGTTTTTTTTTTCTTTAAGGTCGCTATCAATGTTGAGGACAGACCGAAGTTAAAATAGCTTCTCTGAAGACTAATTATTACTTTATGTCACTTGCAATGTTGCACAATTCAATACTCAGCATATTTTATAGTTTGCGGCTGTTTCTGCTGATTCTTTATATTGAAATTGTCACATATATTAATAAATTGGTTGGAAGCTCCCAAGAGTCAAACCATTAATTTTGCTTTACTTTTTATCTTCACATTAAGTTTGACTTGGATGGTAATGGCTTCATCACGGCTAGCGAGATCGGAAAAGCCATGAAAGCTCTTGGAGAAGATATACCTGGCTATCAAGTACGCAATATTATCGACGAAGCTGATAAAGACGAGAACGGAAAGATCGACTTCAATGAATTTTTGAAGGTGAGTGTTAAATTGTTCTCAAGTATTTTTTTTGTTAGAGGGCGGAGAAATCAGAATTGGAACAGCTGCGAAGATGTGTCTTGTTAATTACTTAAAGGTTTTAGTTCTGACACTGGAACCCCCCTGGACGCCCTTAACATTGTTGTCATTGTTTGAAGTAATAAGCATTCTAGCACATTTCCATTTACGCGTACGATTAACTGATAATATATTGAGCTTACACAGTTTAGGAAAGATTATAGTTTTGTAACTTGCTTTCTATGACATCAATTGACCGATATGCCGGAAATTTATATTGTTCTGCAAGTTTTCGTCTTTTGAGGGTTGGCATTGGGTATTTTTTCATAAACTGGTTCTCATTTGTAAAATAATCAGCAGTTATGCGTAACTTACTTGATCTATGAAGCTACTTTCAATAAAAAAATTCTGCGCCTCAGTGTTTTTCAGTAATTTGGATTCTAACACAAATGATAACAAATTGTGACGAAAATAAACTTAAAGATTAGATGCAATAAAAATTCCACTTTTCACCTGCTATTGGAGCAGGTGTAACCTGCACAGCACAGATGACTCTTTGTTCCAAGTCTGTCTTCTCCTGGCAATATCAAAACATTTTGAAGGAAATCGGGCTCGAGAATTGAGCAACTCATCCACTAGTGGGCACAATACCTTCACGGCCACCAAACGCTCGGAATAGTCACAGAGATCCCAGCTTAAGGTGACTACACCAAATTTTCACCAAAATGAAGAAAACGATAATTACTTTCCATTTAAGTTAACAGGTAACATAACTATGTTTTGAAAGGGGTGGTGTGGGCTGCTTCCTGAAAACAGCGAAAATAAAATGTATCCCCATTACGGAGCAAAACGGATTTGTAACAAGCCGAAAATAAATTTGCGCCAATAAAACACGAATTATACTGAAACAACATCTGTAAAATGATTGTTTTACTTTACTCTCAAGGTTTTACAAATACACCGACGAAACAATAACACAAATTCTCTCGGCGTATCTCGAGCAGTGTCTCGCGTTGAGTTCGCTCCATAAAGTAACTCATTTTATGCTGCACTGTAAATATTTCGGATGCTTAAAAATTTCGGATGGTTTTATTTTCGTGCACTTTTTGTGCCCAAAATTAAAATAGTCCGAACTTTTTTTGCAAGTAATGTATTCTAAATAACATTTTCTTCAAAATTTGTCATGTTAAAAGACAATTTTGACTTTTTCAAAAAGGACTTTTTAAAATCGTTTTTAAACTTTGTAAAATATTTCAAGGAAAATATTTCATTTTGTCAATGCAAAGCGTTGTATTGAACCACTGGGGCGACTATCGATTTGTACTCCTCGGCCGGACACAATGAAAAGCCAAGGTCTTTTCTTTTCAGATTTATAAGACATACAGCAAGAAATCTGCAGGCTCAGAGTTTATGAACTTAATCCGAAGGAGAGAACAACTTGAGATTTCGGGAGGGACATCAGAAAGTTCGGCGGCAGGCACAAGGCATTCGTATTCTGAAGGAGAGCGGGTCGCCTTCGTAGACTGGATCAAAACATCACTGAAGGACGACGAAGAATTTAAGACCTATTTACCTATCGATTCAACAAGCCAGGAAATCTTTACAAAGATCAAGGATGGTATAATTTTATGGTGAGTTTATACAAGAAAAGATCAAAGTAAGAGAGTGTATCCCCCATATAAGCCTTATTTTTTTCATCTTAAATTATTTTTAGACATGGTACCTAGTTCTTCCGCGGATAATCTTTCCACGTGCGTTGCATGGATGTTTTCGCGAAGGATCAAAATGGGTCTAGAGTCAGGCCGTGTAAGACGTTTTATCGATTTGTTCCACATGTTTCTTTTCGTCGCTTTTCTCGTTCAGGATATTCTTTTGTAACGTCCAGCCGCCTCTCAAGCGTAATACAACAGTCCTTCCTTCACAGACATGAAGGTCCAACCATTCAAAGGAAGACATTCTTCCTGGGCAGTTAGGTCAATCGGAGTTGTCTTCAAATCAGTAGAAAATTGCTCAATAAAGATGAAATGCCTTTTTTTCTTTCAGTAAAATGATCAACGTGGCCGTGCCTGAGACTGTTGACGAGCGTGCCATCACCAAACCAAAGTCAAAAAGAGATTTAACAGCATTTCGTGAGAATCTGACGCTGGCTCTGAATTCAGCGCGCTCCATTGGATGCAGTTTAGTTAACATTGGAGCCGAGGACCTTGAAAAGGGAACCACTCACCTTGTGCTGAGTTTCCTGTGGCAGATCATTAGAGTAAGCTTCTGAGTGTGTTGTAGAATGCTTGCCGTATTGACCAAGCGATTGGCTTGGGATACTCGTGCCACTTTGTCATCCAATCAGAAGTGAAACCAAAACCAAGCGTGACTACCTCGACCACGTTTTCCCGAGCTTGTTCTTAGCTACATGTAATTGCGTTCAGTCTTGATTGGTTCACTGGATTGTTTCTGTCTTTTGTGATTGACCAGAGTGCTTACTTTGGTTTTGATTTTACGACACTCAGCTGAAAACTGCCCTAATAATGTCCAATAATGTGTTTTACCTTTGAATGTAGCTCGGCTTGTTTGCCAAGATCACCTTGAGTAACGTGCCAGAGATGGTCGCTCTCTTGTCCGATGACGAATCGTTGAACGACCTGATGGCGCTACCACCAGAGGACATTTTGCTGAGATGGTTCAACTACCAATTAGAACAAGCAGGTTGCGGTCGACGAGTGGAAAACTTTAGTGATGATGTCAAGGTAAAAGCGTTCAAAAAAGAGCAGGGGTGCTCGTCGGAAATCCCTAAGAGGTACCAAGATCCTGTTTTGTGGGCGTGGCTTGAAATTATTTTCACCTCTAAGAGGAACCAATTCTAAAACAACACATTATCTCCTGATATATTTGTTTTGCTCAATACCCTAAAAGATACTGCAAAAGCTTCCCCTGTCGACCTTTTGAGGCTGACCACCCTAATAGATACCAAAACCGTTTTTTTACCCTCCAAAAGATACGACAAGCACACCCGTCCTTTTCAGATGGGAGTCTTCCCCCCCCCCCCCCCGCCCCAGGCTGACTTCTGTGTATGCGTTCTGTTACCTCTGGAGAACGTTTTCTAATGCGGTAAATTCTTCATCCTTGGTAGGATTCGGAATGCTACTTTCATCTTCTCAGGGTGCTGCTAAAGCGCATTGATCCGGATGCAGTGGACAGCAGTGTCATACAGGTACGAGAATAGTGGATATTTTCTTTTCAAGTATTAATGCATCTTTCGTCAAGCTAGTAATATTCGTTGGTTCAACGCAACATATACAGCTTCATAAAACAACTGAGATACTACGCGCGCTCACATTGGTTGATAGGTGTGTTTAGATGAGAGTATGAAAACACGGTCGTGACGTCTTAAATTCGCGCGTATTTTTGAGAAATACTTTATAAAAGCAAAAGAGTACTTTTGCAATGTTTACATAGCCTCATATATCTGAACACTTGGGAGGTTGGGAGAATTCTCGAAAGTTATGCAAACCCTTGAATTTTCCCAACCCCTCTTGTGTTTAGATGAGGCTATGTAGCCACGGAAAAAGTGTTAAAGTCTAGACTAAGAACTAATGTAGGTAAAGAATCAATTTCTTGCATGGCAATCGATATTTGGAAAGACCTTTCACCTATTGACTGAAGAGTGTTTGCATTTTGGAAACAAATAAAACGATATCAACGGTCAGAGCAAGAAACGAAGAAATTTTCCCTTACCCTAAACTCGGATACACGTTACACGTTATAATTAATATTTCCTTCCTTGGTTTCATTTTATTTACCTGCTGCCGAGGTAGAACTTAAATCATTGTACGGAGAGCTAACAAGAAACTGACCAACTGGTTAATTTGGCAATTGCATGTTTAACCCGAAAAAAGATATCGGGGCTTCAACAGATCATACATCGGGAGCAGGCCTATTGATTAGGTTCATCTTTAGTTAACCTATGAAAGCTTCTTAAAATAGATATGTATTGGTTGTTTTTAAGGAATAAAAAGAAAAATAAGGAATCATATGGTCTTTTCCTGCAGTTTTATCGACAATCGACCGGGTACGGGGCACTTAAATGACAAACCGAAAATTCTGGCACCACTCCTAGCGTTTAGTCCAAACATTTTTTTCCTTGATTTGCTTTCGCCAGAGCTCACATTCCTAGAAAGAGCTACTACTATAATTGAAGTTGTAGTACGCTGTTAGTTAACTTTACCATACATTTTACACGCTGAATGCGATGGGGTCTGGATCGTAGGAACAAAATCCCAGCAAGAGAGCGGCGAGAACGCTAATGATGGCAGACAGCATTGGCTGCAAGAAATTCGTGCGGCCCAAGGTAAGCTGTTTTATTACCTCATATTTAATTTGACCGCGAGAGAATCTTCAAAATTAGCAAACACCCACTCCCCCGCCCCCCGAAAGTTGAGATAAAATCATGAAAGAGTTGTTAGCAAGTGCCGGAAGTAGTGCGAAAGTAATGACTTTCTAAAAGCAGCGACTTCAAATAAAACATTGCTCTCTTCGGATGCAAATTTTTTCAGTAAGCCCTATCATTTTAGTCTCACTATGGCTGGAACCTTTCTATAAGCAGAATGTTTTTCTCATATTTAGTCAATAAGGTAAAAAGCGATTAAAAAGCTGAGCCATAGGTTACTTGATAACCTTGAATAGAATAAGTACCTTGTCAGTTTTATCTAATCTACCCAACAAGTCAATCAATCAATCAATCAATCAATCAATCAATCAATCAATCAATCAATCAATCAATCAATCATCAGTCAGTCATTCAGTCTGTCAGCCAGTCAGTCTCAGTCAGTCAGTCAGTCAGTCAGTCAGTCAGTCAGCCAATCAGTCATTCATTCAGTCATTCAGTCAGTCATTCAGTCAGTCATTCAGTCAGTCATTCAGTCAGTCAGTCAATCAGTCTGTCCGTCAATCAATCAATCAATCAATCAATCAATCAATCAATCAGTCAATCAATCATGGATACCATGACTGGTTTCTCACAACATGGTTTGTTTTTCCTCCAGGATGTCGTTGCTGGTGATCCAAAGTTAAACATGGCGTTTGTAGCGAACTTGTTTAACCATTACCACTGTTTGCCTCCATTGGATTCGAATGACGAGGATCCTAAAGAAGAGACCAGAGAAGAGAGAAGTTAGTAAATACAATCACGGTGTTGACTGAAAGTAACACGAGATTTTAATCTCAAAATCAAAAGCTTAACTTAAAATTGTCAATATAAGAGGTTAAATTCAGTAGTAATGGGCATAGGGCAATGAAAAAAGTGAAGTCCCCAACTTGTTGTTGGGTTTAAATCCCTGATATTCCTCAGATCAACTGAGTTACAGCTGAGAGACCTATAGTAACAAGGCTACTAATTAAGTTTAAACGTGACACAAGTCCAGCATTCTACTAGGGGTCTCTACCCCAGGGCCGGGTTGATGAAAAATTCATCGAAGTACTAATTTTTGTTGTATAATTTTTTTTGACTGCTTTATGTTTTGCGTAGTTTGAAATTAATCAAGCTCAAAACTGAAGGAAAAACAATAGAACAGAAAACCTCAACGAAAAGTTACAAAACTGAAATCAAAATTCTCGCTAATCCTGGGTTAGCTTAATTGAGTTTTAAACCACTCAGCACAAATCTTCCACAACGTCAGACAGGGTCTGGGTATAAGATTAACTAGGATCAGCAATGTTGAAAATATTCTGTGTGGAGATAAAGACGGGTGATGCAATTTAGGAAGCGAGAAATTCAGCCGTCGCCAGCGAGGTTGGAAGAAATTTTTGTCAGTGGAGGCAGGAAACTCCTCTCACACTGCAGTTGTTTTCAGGAAGCTCCTAGAATGAATAGACTATTTTAGTGACCTGGCCTTTGAATGGCAGCAAGGCTAGAGGTGACCTTGTTTTGATACAGACCTTACTGTTTTTGTTGTGTAAATCAAGTTGTTCTTATGCTAACTACTTGGCATTTAAATGAGAAAAGCAGAGAGGTCTGTTTCAAAGCAAGGTCACCTCCAGCCTCGCTTGCATAATAATTATTACAAAATACATAAGAATAATTAAAACAATAACAGCATATAAAAGTAACCACTTTCTGGTGAGTTCTATAGAACTTTGCTGTGATGTTTGATTCCGATTTGTTTTACAGCCTTTCGTAATTGGATGAACAGTATTGGCGTCACCCCATATGTCAACTATCTTTACACCGATCTTCGCAATGGAATAGTCTTGCTGGATGTAAATATATCATTTTTCCTAAATAGCTGTAGCTTGAACCAGAATATTAAAGGAGCTCAGTCTTGTTATTTTGAGGTATTTTGGCCACGTACAAAATTACCTTTAAATTGAACAAAACCTGAAAATAAAAGTTTACCAAGACACAAAAACAACAAAGAGATAATAATAAACCATAAAGGAACAACGATGTTTTAAGATGGAGAAGATCAACTCGGATTACAAACGACGGACTTGAAAAATTTAGGCTAAACGTTTCAAGATGTGCAAACCGTGACGTAGCTCCTTTAAAGTGCCTATGAAGTAAAAAATAATCGCTGCTTATTTGAAAGGCTTTGCAAAGTAAAGAAGAATGGCTTTCCCTTTTTGGACTATCTTTTTTCGTTTTAGTGATATTTACGTTTTTGTATTACGCAAATGAGGAAAGTGATGACGTCATAAGTGGTTCCACTAAAACAGCACAACACTCAATCGAGAATAACTCTAGAAATATTAAAGCAGTGTTCTTTAAACTTGGCACCAGAAATGTACATCACAAAAGGAACAAAATGGCACCAGTCGTGTCGTTGCCATGACAACAGTTATGCCGCTGGTTCTGTTTTAATTAAGACTAAAATTCCCAGATTTTATCTTAAACGAGGATCATCCACCCCCAACAATCTAATGGGGAGAGTTAAGACAATATAGGAACCATGTGTGTTCCAAGCAAGACCCTCTGTCCCACTTAAGAAGGTTGCAAATGGAAATATTTGGTTTTTCACAGAAAGAGACTGGAGCCAAGAGTGTTGCCATGGCAACAACATACTAGCTGTCATTCTGTTTCTTTTGTGATGTACATTGCTGGTGCCAAGTTTGAAGAAAACTGCTTTAATATTTCTAGAGTTATTCTCGATTGAGTGTTGTGCTGTTTATTCCGCATCCCGCCAAATTATGTTTTTCCTTCAAACTTACCGCTGTACAAGCAATATCAGCTGCAGTACTAAGTGGTTTTTCCAGTAATTCCCTGTATGCTGTTCTGAGTAATTTTTTGCCTAATTAAGTTAACTGTTTTTTTTTATGCTGTTAATTTTTTTTGTAAATCTAGCAAAATAAAATAGTTGTTGTTGTTGTTTTTGTTTTTGTTGAAGCGACCCGTTTAAGCAATTACATTTCGATATTTTAAGTCATTTTTTTTCTGATGTACAGAAATTACCTTAAATTACAAGAAGGTTTTAATTTGAAATCTCTCTCATAGGTGTTTGACATCATTGAGCCAGGGATTGTGAAAAGGAAAGTATACAGACCACCTTACAAACACAATCGTGAGAAGATGGAACAATTAGAGAACTGTAACTGCGCACTGGAGATTGGCAGAGGGAAAGAAATGAACTTTTCACTGGTCGGGATTGGAGGGCAAGATATTTATAATGGCAACGAAACACTGACTCTAGGTAAGTGGAAACAGCCCCCCTCTCCCCGGGGGGTACTCAAGAAGGTCTTATTCTGGGAGGTTACGCCCGAAGGTCCGAAACCTTAACTTTTTAGATACCATTTTTGAGAGGAAAGAAAACTCTTTCATCTACTGCAACGCAAGCGTTTTTACTTTGACAGCTATTGTTTGGCAACAGATGAGGGCGTACACTCTTGCCTTGCTCTCAAAGCTGACTCCAGATGGCACAAAGATTGAAGACAAGGACATTATCAACTGGGTTAATAACAAGGTAAGTTACTGGAGGTAAAGTTTCATGGAAGGGGCAGCGCGATTGGTGGCTGATGGGTAGCGTGCTGGATCGAGTGCTTTGGCCTCTAACAATGGCTGACATCATTGTGTTATGTTCTAAAACAAGACATTAAACTCTTGAAGTGCCTCTTTTTCACACAGTTGGCCTAAACGATAGAGAACAAAAGGACGAAAGAACGAGAAACCTATTGTTTCTAGCATTTTCCTCGTTCTTTTGTTTTTATTGTTTTAGGCCAACTGTGTCTTATACACCAAGTAGTAGCCGTTGTATAACTGGATTTTCGGAAATTCTCGGCACAAAAGGACTAAAATGTGTTTGATGTAAATTTGACTAACATCCTGTGTACGGAAAATAACCATACTCCTAACCACTTCATTTTAAGGAAACCAGGGGACCGTTTCTCGAAGGTCCCGAAAAGTTTTCGTACCCGGAAAGCCGTAGAAAAATCTCGAACCTTATGATTACAGAGCTGTTTTATTCACATATTATTAATATGAACAGAGGTTCCCTTCCTGCAAGACGTTTCAGAGGTACACGCTTCTCTGTTTTTAGATACAGATGAACTAAAAATGGCTTTAAGGGCCCGAAAAGTTTCCGGGGCTTTCGAGAAACGAGCCTCAGGAATTTCTGGCGGCTTGGGCCTCTCTCTGCTTTGTATAGGATTTAACTTACCTTTTAGCTTTAAAACTTGAAGGAAAGGCAAAACTAACAACGTTTGTCTCAGGTTGGAGTCACGATGACGCCATATAGAGTCTAGTAACGTTACTTCTATAAGTAACTACGCACAAGAGCGCTTTGCAGAAAACAATGGTAAACTCGCTCTATGAGACACGCCTGCAGGAATCATGGTAGTTGTATTCATCAAAATATGAATACAACTACCACGATTCCCTGCAGGCACGTCTCATAGAGGGAATTAGCCATTGGTGGCCAATATTTCTCGCATACCTGTCATGTTTTCCATCTCCTTAGATGGTTAGGTCGAGACTTCTCTGGCTCGAAAAAAAGGCGAAATCAAGTGACAAAGGCAGAAAGAAAAGAAAGGGGGAGATGAGACTTATAAAGGCGAGACCAGAGAATAAGAACAACTTCGATTCGGAACAAAAGAAATGTTTTTGTCTACTTTTATGTATCAAAATTTATTATATAAACACCAGTGAAATACCAGGATTTTTCCTTTTATTAAAAAATCATATCTTCATCGCGCGCAGTGAAGATACAATTTTTATCTTTCACACTGTGAAAATATTCCTTTTTGATAACATTTTTCTTTTGTCCCTTTAACTACACTTAAATTTGTTGATGTATGATCGAAACATCTTCGGATCTTCTTCGGTCGTCTTCGGCAATCTTCGGAAAATGTTCGGAAGCGTTCGTCTGGCCTTCGCAACGATTTTGGAAAATCTTCGGAAATCTTCGGAAAGTGGTCGGAAATCTTCGGAAAATCGTCAAAAACGTCGTCGTTACTATGTTCAACTCAATATCTCACGAGTGAGCGCAGCGAACGAGTGAGATATCGAGTTGAACACTCGAAGATAAAATCCGTATCCACGAGCGGGCATGTAATATCCTCTGTATATACTACTTTCTACCATGCCATAGAAAATACAATCAATCAGAATAAAGGAAAGCGTTGCATATTCGACGGTGTTACATCCAACCTTTCCATCATGCACCGCACGTATGTTGCATTGATTATGTTGGCCACACTACTCTATATTAGAAATCTTGTGTACGCGTGTTATACAAATGAGCGCGTGCATTTTAGCAATTATAAATTTGCAACATGGCTGTAAATGTTGAATCTCTAAGCTAGTTTCTCTGCTAGAAGTAGAAAACGTTAAACCTCGCGTCGTGGCATTTCCAATACTGGACTCTGTGTGATTGTTTTGTAGTTGCAAGAGGCAGGCAAATCAAGCAGGATCACAAACTTCCAGGATCTTAGCATCAGTAGCAGCCTGCCTGTTCTGGATTTAGTTGATGCTATCAAACCCGGCACCGTGAAGTACGATATGGTGGCCAAGGGCTCTAGTGAAGAGGTAAGTAATGATACTTAACGAAGCTACGTCACGGTTTGCGCGTCTAGAGAAACTTAGCCCAAATTTTTCAAGTTCGTCGTTTGTAATCGCTGTCAATCTTCTCCATCCTTAACCATCCTTGTTCCGTTTTGGCTTATCGTTATGTCGTTGGTGTTTTTCTATTTTAATACACTATTATTTTCAGGTTTTCTATAATTTAAAGGTAATTTTGTTCCTGGCCAAAATAGCTCAAAATACCGTGACTGAGCTTCTTTAAACAACTGAACTGAGGAGGAACTGTTAACTCTTTCACACATGCACAATGGAAAGCACAATCCACCTCCGAGTGGCTGAAACACACAGAACAAGGGTCAACAAGCTGGTGCGTGTCTTGAAAGCCATTTTTTGAAGAAAAAAGAATAAGAAAAAAGCGTTTCAATTAAATCCCTTCCTTCTTTTCGAAAAAAAGAAATTATTGAAGACAACATAAATGGAAAGAGCAAAAGATTGCGCCTGTGTCTCAAGTCTTGTTTTGCAGCAGATTACAATTTTAAAAGTTGAACGGGGTTTTTCTCATTTCTGTTGAAAGACAAACATCACCAGATTAAATTTCTCAAAAACAGCTTTCAGTTCAACGTCACAAGCCAGGGTTTTATCCACAGACTTAAAATGTAGAAGAACAGCATAACAAACAGTATCATATGAAAGCTATGCTCAAAAGCTTTCATTTGAATGGTCACACACTAGGGTTTTATCCATAGACTCAAAAGTAAGAACCACCTGACATCATGATAAGTAATAAGTTTCCATCTGGCTGGTTATCCTGATCCACAAATGTGAATGTTACAAGTATTTTGTAAAGCATCAGGAACTTACAGCAATACCAGGGGGAATCCAGGATTTTTCAAGGGGTGGGGAAGGGAGGGGGGGTGTGCTTGTACCATACGGTTGTAGAATCAATAAGGTATGCCCCCCCCGAAATGTTGAAATTTAAGGATTGCAACCAAATTGAAAAACGTCATTCCAAAAATACTGGAAATGCCACAGAGTGGAGATTATAATGGGTTACGCGTCCAGAGGGTTTGCCTTTATTTCTACCATAATGTTCACAATCTTTTTCAACTTTTTATGTTTTGACCAGGAGCCATAATCAGGGACGGAGACCGTAAGTCTCGGGATTCGCGCGCACCTATGATATGGGACAATTTTTCTATTTTTAGAACAAATTGCGCCATCCTGACGTCATATATCCGCGCGGATTCACGCACATGTCGGGGGCTCTCGCGTGGATGTTGTCACGTTGCCTGATCAAATGGTGAGAGTTGCGAGATTGTCTTGCAGATTTTTCACAGCGGTGGCAGGGAATAAGGCAAGGAATACGAACCAGGGCGCTTATATGTAGTTTTATGCTCTGAGCTAAGGGAAAAGGTGGGTTTTCAGGGTCGAAAACAAGACTTCAATCTCGCGCTGGGAATGAATAATAAGATCTGCTCACGCTAGTCGTAAGCTTACGCGTATGTTTTTGCGTTCAGCTCTGACTTAAGAATATAGCAAGAAAACTCTCTACTCTGGTATCGAGTTAATTTGTGAGTTTCTCAGACAATGCTTAATCATAACAAAACCTGTTTTGATGGTTTCTTATTGTCTCTGCTTGTTTGGTGAGTTTGCAAAAGTTTTTGAAAGGAAAGTCTGACGCGTACAATTAGCTCATTTGCATAGTGCAGCTCGTGCACTTTCAATTCCGAGTCGGTGTTTTCAATTGTCAACAAATCTTGACAAAGATTTCTTTCGTTATCTTTTGTGCTGAGATGCTGTAACAAATTTCACGAACGCAAAAAAGGCTACTAACATCATGTGTGTTTCTTCAACATAAGCATAATGAAGTTTTACACTGCAAAAATGAAAATAGACAAGGAGTTTTGATAACTCGATCAACAAAATCGAAACCGTTATTCCAAGTTGATTAAAGAAAGCGTCATCGTAACTTTGCTGATTATTTTTGCTTTATTCCCATATTTTCAGCTTAGCTTTAAATATGTTCTCAAACATTTATCAATCTTAAACATATTTAAAAACTATAGAGTTATTGTTTGAGTTCGATGTACGCTTTCACACGAAAGTGCGGCGGAAGTACAATTTGTCATGTTTACTGACTGTACAAAACACGCATCGGCGGGCGCTCTCATTCATCGAAAACAGAGAATTTACTGGATTTTTACACGAATAAAACTGAGCAGTATCTATGGACGTAAAATAAAAGTTATTGGCCCTTGATGAAACATCAAGCGTTGCTTACAATTCAAGCGAAACTCAAACTAGCAATTATTTTGTTTCACTTGTCGGTCGCGAGAGACTGACAAATTCCTCGCAAGCGTGTGGCAAGAGGATCTAGGAAACTATGAAGTCCTGAAGCTCTGCTATATCTAAATGTATCCAGCTAGTTTTTTGCTGTGTCATGGAAAAGCTGTTAATCTTCAACATATGTGAAATTTAAATTGTAGTAATGTACAGCTCATGTAAAAGAAGCATCCGTCGGAACACAACTTGGTCGGCGATATATATAAGCTTACAGCGGAACATACCTAAATTCGACACTGTTTTACTTCGCTCAAACTGGAGCAGCTTACGACGAAAATACTTAAGCAAAATTCCAACGGACGTAAACGCGTTGAGTTGTGGGGCAAAAACATGAAAAATTTCGGGAATTTCAGACGCCGTTTCCCCCACGCGACATCCGCAAAAATCCTCGCAGCATGTATGCGCGTGTGCCGCAGGCGATGGCGCAATTTGTTCTAAAAATAGAATTATTGTCCCATATCATGGGGACAACCCCAATACCAGAAATGGCGCGCGCTTACGGTCTCCGTCCCCGATTATGGCTCCTGGTTTTGACCTATATACGTGCGATGAGAAAATATTTGAACAGACGTTTTGAAAGTCTAATTGGCTAGTAATGATGAGTTGTAAAACCCCGTGGAATTGTCAAGATGAACAAGTTTCTTTCCTTTCTTTTACAAATAGCCTACAAACAGATTCCGTTAAATCTAAAAGATTTCAAGTGTTTAGTAAGATTAATCCAATTATCTTAAGATATTTTACTATAGATCACTGGCAAGTCGATAAAATACCAATTGCGTTCGTCTTGTTTGTCAGGACAAACACAGAAATGCCAAATACGCCTTGAGTGTTGCACGAAAGATTGGTGCTGCTACCTACGCGTTGCCCGATGACCTGGTAGAGGTTAAACCCAAGATGGTGTTGACAGTTTTCGCCTGTCTAATGGCCGCTAATCTGGTTATTGAGAAAAAACTGAAGAAGAATAGAAAATGCTAAATGTTTTGTAATGTTCCTTTGCTATTTATCATTTCAACGTCGATCCAGAAACTAATCCAGAATCCTTGTTAAAATAGATTTTAACACTTGATATTTTGAATCTGTGCTATACTGAATTGTCGCGCAAATTGGATTGTAAGTCAGTTGTTGTAGTGATTAAGCGTAGCTTAGCTTACCTTTTTGAGAGTAATAAATATACCCATTTAAAACCTCAATATTTGTGAGGAGATTGGGTCACTGCTCCTTACGATTTTGGTATCCAATAAACAATCGTAGGGACTGGTCAAAAAGTACATGGGGGTGAGGTGGGGTGGGCAGAAGCATTTGAAAATGTGGTGGTTAGAAAACACCTGACCCACCCCTCCCATTTGGCACAAAACTGAGTGACCCACCCCTAAATGCGGGCTGAAAATAACATGACTCACCCCGCTATAAAACATGACATTTTTGGTTGCATAATCCTACAAAATCACATTTTGTGTATGAAATTGTGGTATTATTTACGTTTCAGATTTATTTCTAAATAATAATAATAACACAAAATCATCTAAAAGTAATATCATTTTACTGTTGCAACTTTTAAGTCATGTCTGTAAACTCTAAGAAAACTTGACCTTTAACGTTTCACACTAGGCCTCCAGAACTGTAGTGGGTCCTGGGCAGGGGCGGGGGAACGCCTGGTCCTGAGGGTTAGCCAGTTAACTACGAGTCCCAGATCTATGAACATGTGTCCCGTACCCTTGAAGACAAATAGCATGTAGACACAAGTTGGCCATTTGCTGTTCTTGAAGACCAGCATGTCAACAGAGCACAGTGTTTTGAAAATTTCTGCCTTGGGACTCCTTGCTTAATCCGTTAGCCTTCTTAGCTTTCGTACCGATTTTACATGAAATTGTCATCTCTATTGTGCACCAGCCAAGCGTACTTTTTCAAACACGGCTCGAAAAGTTTTCGTCCTTTGGAACTGGAGGGAGTAACCTATGTTGTCGATTGTTTCAAATGTGTGCCAGTTCCTGTTATAAAACAGGATGACCCACCTCCATGGGTAGCTGAAAATTGAACGACCCACCCCTTACCAAGGGCTCAAAAACTGATGACTCACCCTGTCTCTGCTCCGGCCCACCCCCCAATACTTTTTGACCAGTCCCTTATCCTATGTTATCTTGCTGTGACTTTTAATAACCAAGACGTTTGACCGTCCCCAAGTTTCTTCATCGCTGCGTGAAATAGTAGCAAGCTGACTGTGGGTGCGGGAGACATGCAGGTGCTAGCTATTTTTAGTAATTTTAATTGAGACATGGAGTTTTAGTATAAATCTACACGCGTTCTATCACGAATGCCGTTTTCTAATTGGCCACGTTACTCACTATCTATTTAACAAATAGATTCCATGCTGCCGTGCATCTGTTCAGTATTAGCATAAATCTACTAGCGTTCTATCACGAATGCCGTTCTCTGATTGGCTACGCTTCTCACTATCTATTCTGTGATAGAAAGTGAGTAGCGTAGCAGTGTGCACTTGTTAACAAAATGACGGGCGCTTCTTGGCTTTTTCGAAGTGTCTGTGAAGAGGATTTAGATATAGTTTTGAACGACAAGTGGATTCATACTAAAACAATTAGATTAAAGCTGTCGATTTCTATGCGTGATAGTTGACTCACGACAGAATATCGACCACATAATCTAATTGTTTAATAGGTCACAGATGACGTCAAAATGTGGTAAGAACAAAAAAGTGGCACACGAGGCGATAGCCGAGTGTGTCACTGATGTTCTTACCACATTTTGACGTCTTCTGTGATCTGTTACTGAACAGACGCACTGCAACATGGAATATATTTGTTTTATATAATAACGAAACAAACTACTACGGATAAAGCTTTTTTTATTTCACTTTGGCGAACACGAAAAAAGCCATTTGACGTAATCTATCGTCTACACAAAATGAAGCAGTCTCATTGGTTGCTATACGTAGCAAAGAATTGTGATTGGTCCAGGAAAATGATGCCACTGTCAAACTTGAATCGAGCGTCGCTACTCGTGGAATGAAAGCGAAAGCAGAATTGAACTGCTAAATAAAGTAATGTCATAAACATTTTGTTTATTAGGTTTGTTAAATTCGAGATAAAGCCATGGTTTTTGGCTTACCAAGACAATTTTGTGCTTGATTTAGTCTCGCTCGACTGCCGACTGAGAATCCTCGAGTCATTTTCTAAAAAAGAAACGGCTTTATCTTTCTTCTTCCGGCTTCTCATGCCTGTTCGATGCCTCGACAAGACTTTTTTGTACTTTATCTTTGGCCCAGTCACGTAAAATATTATCTAAATTCTCAAAACTTTCCGTCATTTTAAAACCCAGAGGGAAAAACTTTGTGTCAATCGTGTGTCTGTTCTCTAATAGATCATAGGCGAGAACCAATCAAAATGGGAGAATAACTTGGGTTATTATATAATCTGTGATAGATAATGAGTAGCGTAGCAGTGTGCCCTTGTTAACAAAATGACGACCGCTTCTTGGCGTTTTCGAAGTGTCTGTGATGAGGATTTAGATAAAGTTTTAAACGACTGCTAAATTCATACTAAAACAATTAGATTATTCACTCTCGATTTCTATGCGTAATAGTTGACTCGGGTTGCGCCCTCGTCAGCTATCACGCAATAGAAATCTCGAGCTCATAATCTAACTTTTTATTAGTATAAATCTACTAGCGTTCTATCTCAAATGCCGTCCTCTGATTGGCTCGCTACTCACTATCTATTCTGTGATAGATAGTGAGTAGCGTAGTAGTGAGCGCTTGTTAACTAAATGACAGCCACTTCTTGGCTTTTTCGAAGTGTCTGTGAAGAGGATTTAGATAAAGTTTTGAGCGGCTAGTAGATTTATACTAAAACAATTAGATAATCCACTCTCGATTTCTATGCGTGATAGTTGACTCGGGCTGCGCCCTCGTCAGCTAGCGAGTGTTTCCACAGCTTTTTCGAGTTCTCCTAAACTTTCTCCAGTGTTTCTTTAACTCGATAGAAACACGGACAATATGTTTTCCATTTCTTTTAGAAATACCGCGACGAAAAAGAGAAAAGCAAAGTGCTTACTTTGATTATCAAAATGTAAATTCTCTTTGCTCGCGCCGTCATTACTTCAACAGCTCGTGCTAGTTCTGTGTCGTTTTCGAGCCATAGAAACACGATTTTAACCAATCAGCGTGCGTATTTTCTTTGGGTTATTTTCTCAAAAAGCAAGTGATTCACAAAACCATGAAAAAGATTGCTTACAATGTAATCTCGCGCAGTCGGATCTGAGAATTTGGTTCGTCGGTGTAGACGATAATTTTTAAAGGTGTGACCTTTGCATTAGGAACTTAGACGAGAGTTACGACTTAAAAGTAATGCTCGTTAAAATATAGCAAGCGCGCTGGTTGTTTCTAAACACGTAACCCAAACTCGTACCCAGAAGCCGCGATCTTTTTGGTTAGCAGTAAGGAATCCAGACCTCTGGGAGAAATGCAATAATCAGCAAAAACAGGCGGTCCCTGAAATAAAACTCGGTGTGAATAACAGTGCCAATCTGGAAGTGAAAAAAGTGGGCGTTGCCCTCATGGAAGGAGGTCCACGTTTATATTGAACATTTTTTTTTTGTTTCAACACGACGACGTTAGGTCAATGGCTTTTGTGAGTGAAAGTCTCAGACCGACCGACGAAAAGAAAGCACCAAACAGTCTCTTAGAGTTGCCGTGTCCAAGCTTGAAGAAGGCGTCGTTCTCTCTCCAGGTTCTTTGGCACTGCGCTTCAACCTCGACGTCAGTGGTGAAAAAAAAAAAAAACAACTTTCTCGTCAACAATGTCTCGTGAGCACTTGTCTCAAGACTGAAAGTGGAGTTCGTCGGGGAGAACCTCCAAGACACCAACGTCTTTGACCTGTTCAAACTTTACGAGGATCTGTTCCTGCCTAAGGAAGAGCGCCAAAACATGCTTCTTGAGGGGATCCGGAGCGAAGACTTACGTAAAATACGCTCAAACTCTGGAGACAAAAAACCTAAATATAAATAATAGAATAGAATAGAACAGAATAGAATAGAATAGAATAGAATAGAATAGAATAGAATAGAATAGAATAGAATTGAATAGAATTGAATAGAATATACTGTACTGTATTGTACTGTATTGTACTGTACTGTACTGTACTGTACTTCCGACCCAACAAAGCTGGCCTATGAACTCACAAACATTCAGCTCAAATATGAAGTGATCCACTCCGTCAGTTTGGCCCGAGAAGCGGAGAGCACCTATATCAACGGCAAACAGTTCATGTACGACTACGTCAGTCATCACAAACGATCTCAGTCACGAAGGACACAGACTCGATCATAAATGAAAGCATCAATGTCCCCTGCTGCTCCATAAGGGGATTCTCCCACTGTTTAGTGACCACATGACACAACGCGGGCGCGAGAGACTCGGAGAAGTTCTTCAAACGCGATATCACCAGCGTGAAAGTTAGTGTGAACGGCGTCCCAAAAAGGTTTACAGTCAAGGGATTGAGGGCCTCGACATGTGGAACGAAGTCCTCAGTCATCTTGGCAAATATGACGTGAACGGCCACCTGCGCAGCGACATGAACGCCACGAAGTTCTACACACAAGACAAGTTCGGTCTGTCCATGGATCTTTGCGCTATGAGAGACTAAGAGATGCACTGACGGCAGCGACCTCAGGCTTGTGAACACTAAAGATGGTGTGCAGCTCGAGATCAATAGAAAAAGTTCGGACTCTGGACTTACGAGAAGATTGAAATATCGTGGGAATGCAGGAGCTGTAGAATTTGTGATCTTCCGATGGCAGCTGATAAACTGTACAATCTGAGAGGTTTAACGACGTGCTAGTGGTCGACAGTTGTTTGGTTTTGTTGGGAAGAGTCGAGGAGATAGCAGGGGTTAACAGACCAGACAGTCTATATATATTCTACCACTGTAAAACAGTCAAGAAACCTTTATTTGTGTTATCCCTCTAAATTCCTTTTGAGCGGTTTTCACTTGCGTGCTGAAAGGTTATTGGTTTCACATCAAAATCGCTACTCATTTACCTTACGAAACTCGCTCCACTTTTCATCCAATCCGGCAGAAGTAAAACCAAAACCAATCGGGACTCGTTCGCACTCGTTTTCCCCGCGCTTTGCGTCAGCTACAGGTTCATTGGATTGTCTGTGTCTTGTGATAGGCTAGAAAGACTACTTTTGGTTTTGGTTTTACGTCACTCAAATGAAAACTGCTCTAATAATTATAGCAATACAACCGAAAAGTGGACAGTTGTTGTCAGCGGCAGCTCAGTTTGACCAAAATAGTTAAGAGCAGACATCCAAACATTTGTCTGGAGAAATTTTGGCTATGAGCGAAGGACGAATAGCTGCAAAAATTCATTGTAAAACTACTTTAACAATAATGACA
The DNA here is from genome assembly GCF_042242905.1 of Orbicella faveolata. NCBI lineage: Eukaryota > Metazoa > Cnidaria > Anthozoa > Scleractinia > Merulinidae > Orbicella > Orbicella faveolata. Next base: position 18,732,506 of record NW_028301576.1, on the reverse strand, counting down.
AATGGTATTTCCATCAAAGGCGAGGGTAATGAACCGCCAAAAAATCGAAACAGTAGTATGATAGAGCGATTTTTAATTGATTGCAGTAAAACCAAAAGCAAACCAATTACTCACCAATGAGACTACTCAGCCAATCTCAAACCGTAGTAAAAATCAAAACAAAAACCAAAGTGACGCCTGATTACTTTTGACACTTAACTGAAAACCGCCCTAAAACAAAGGAAGGAGAGACAATAGGACAGGGGAGGAGGTGGGTTGAAAAGGTTGAGAACAGAGTTTCCAGCAGACTCGAGACTAGATCAGTGAACGCACTCGGTGATAAGAGCACAGAGGGGATATTCATTTACCCATGACCTCCATATTCATTTACCCATGACCTCCCGGTTTTCGGGAGGTCATGGGTTCGATTCCTGTCGGGGACTCTGAATTTTTCTTTGTCCCACGCTCGTGTCATGTTGATTAATTCATCTTCACATTTCATTACCGAGCTTAAAATTCACCATCTTTATTAACTTATCAATAAGAGATTTGATTCTTAAAAAGGTGCGATCAGCTCTTTTCAGTTGTGACGTGCATCACAAATGTGTTGCCCGTTACCTTCATTAAGCCTGCTTCTCACTACGACATGAACACAAGAATGATGAGTGTAAAATGTTTAAGCAAGCAACTGCGGACGATGATCCTGCTGGTATACGTTGGATCCATAGTGATCTAATTGGCTTTACATAGAAAATGAAGAGTATAAAAGCAGAGACCGATAAAACGTAGGATTATTTTTTAAAATGTATACTATATTTCGGCTGGCCAAACCAGCCTTCTTCAGGTACAATAGAAATTTCACATTGGAAAGAATGCATTTGTTAGTGATCACGGCATTTGCGTAATCATCATTCCTGTCAAATTCACGTGTTCGCTCATAGAGCACTTATTATTGTAAAAGGCTCTCCGTCTCTGCTCGTTTCTGTTTTGGTAATATATTTTGACTGTGTTACTTTTGATATGCCACAAAAAGCGTTTAAGCAAATGAAAATGCTGCACTCCCGAAAAAAAAAAAAAAAAAGAAAAAAGAAAAAAAAACAAAAAACAAAAACAAAAACCGGTTTTACCTTTACCTCCCTATGATGGCCATGTCTCAACAACGGTCATTTTGCTCTGTCCTCAAGGTGGCCGGCGATGAGGGGAGGTTGGACTGAACTTCACGATACCTGATACCTTGCTCTTGCCGTTACGTCTGCGGTTCACTTTGCAGTTCGCGGTTCATGTTTCAACCTCAAGACCCACCTCTTGCACCAACTGATTTGCGGCAGCATTTGGATTAAAGACCACAAAATCGTTACGAACTCACGTTAAGGCTATGGCTTATGTTTTCTTTCAGCGTAAACTCTTTAAGTACGTTCGCGCGAAAATGTTCTACTCGATAGGTTTTCTTCAAACTTCTACCGCGGACAGATAATGAAATACTTGTTTAAGGAATGAAACAACAAAAAAAATGGGGGCCCACGGACTTCTTTTCAGATATAAAGCGTGTAGTCTGATTTTGAAGAATTGGCACGTCTTTTCAGACCAGATTGAATCTATCTAGTTTCGCTGATTCCGAGCATAGCTGTGTCGTGCCTCTGCACCTCTGCTGCTATTTCTGCGGCCTTCCCGCTTTGGAACACAGTCCTCAAGTTCCATGTTCCCATGGTGGTGTCTCTGGAAAGAGAAAGGCGGTTTTCGTCTTGTGGCTTCCAGATACCTCAAGCATTCACTACTTGAGTTCATCCTTCTTCTAACTGAGGATCCTTCCTCTCCCAGATAAGGAATCTCTTGTAAGGTCTCTCGTTGGTGTTTCTGCAGCTAGACTTGTTTTCTGCGTTGAGAAAGCTGGCCTCACGCCCAACCCGTAAACTGTAGGTCCAGGGTGCTGTTTTGTCTGACCCTCTCCCGCAGACCAATCTGGCATGGTCGAACCTGCCAGGAGCATAAGGCTCACGCCGGTACACCTCTGGGGGTCGCAAGGGCAAGCAAGCTTTCCCGCCACGACAAGGCAAAGCACCAGGGGAAGACAGAGCTACATCAATAGCCTGGCAGAGGAGACAGAAGAAGCCGCTTAGAGTGGAAACATGAAGCAGCGGTATGACACCACCAGTAAGCTGAGCGGTAAATATGGGAGACCGGAAAGACCAGTTAAGGACAAAGATGGGAACACCATCATTGGAAAAGAAGGGCAACTCAACAGGTAGGCGGAGCACTTCGAGGAACTGTTGAACAGACCTACCTCTAGACATTCAGCCAGCTGACTCGGATCTTTCAATTAACTGTGAGAAACCGAGTCGGGATGAGATCAGGAAAGCTATTATGAAGTTAAAGAATGGCAAAGCAGCAGGAGCGGACAACCCTCCTGCAGGTCGCTGAAGGCCGACATAGATACAACAGTAGAGATGTTATACCCCCTGTTTGCAAGGATATCGGAGGATGAAGAGTTACCAGCTGACTGAAGGAGTGTCATCTCATTAAACTTTTAAAGAAGGGTAATCTCAGTGAAAGTTCCACCTACAGAGAAATTACTTTGCTGTCTGTGCCTGGAGACGTTTTCAACAGGTTTATCTTGGAAGAGTGAAAGACACTGTCGATTCCCAGCTCAGCGATCAACAGGCAGGATTTAGCAAAAACAGATCTTGCACGGATCAAATAGCCACCCTCCGAATTATCGTGGAACAGTCCCTTGAGTGGAATTCCTCCCTGTATATCAACTTCATTGATTGTGAGAAGGCATTCGACAGGTGAATAGGGAGCCCCTGTGGAAACTACTAAGGCACTATGGAATACCTACCAAGCTGGTTCCCTGATTAAGAGTAATTATGAAGGAATGACCTGCAAAGTGATACACGAAGGGCAGTTTTCCAGACAGTTCCAGGTCCAGACTGGTGTCCGGCGGGGCTGTTTACTGTCCCCTTTCCTTTTCTTGCTGGTCATAGACTGGATCATGAAAATGACAGCGAAGCAGAGAAGGTATGGAATCCAGTGGACGTTCTAGTCCCAGTTAGATGACCTGGATTTTGCGGATGATCTAGCCTTACTTTCCCACAACCATCAACAAATGCAGGACAAGACAACTAGCCTGATGGACATCTCTGCACAGGTAGGCCTTGGCATCCACAAGCACAAGACCAAAGTCATGAAAGTGAATACAGCCAGCACCGAGCCTGTCCTGCTGGAAAGTAGTCCACTAGATGAGGTAGAGTCGTTCACTTACCTCGGCAGTATCATCAATGTACAGGGCGGTAGGGATGAAGATGTCAAGACTAGGATTGGCAAGGTCAGGACAGTTTTCCGACAACTTCAAACAATCTGTAAATCCAGAGAATTGTCCCAACGCACCAAGATCAGGATTTTCAAATCAAATGTAAAACCAGTTTTACTTTATGGTGCCGAGACATGGAGAATAACAAAAGCCGCCGTCACCAAAGTACAAACTTTCATCAACAGCTGCCTCCGGAGAATCCTAAAGGTGCACTGGCGAGACAAGATCAGCAATATCAGCCTGTGGGAAAGAACACAGCGGATCCCCGGAGAACAGGAAATGGGAAAAAGGAGATGGGGATGGATAGGGCACACGCTGGGGAAGCCAGTGGCTAGTACCACGGGACAAGCCTTGTCTCCTTCTTCTTGCCTTGGAATCCCCAGGGTAAAAGGAGAAGAGGTAGCCCCAGAAACACCTGGCGCCGAGACCTCCTGGCAGACACCAAGAGGATGGGCATCACCTGGAACCAATTAGAGGCAAAGGCACAGGATAGGGGGCTCTGGAGGTCTCTCGTCGACGGCCTATACCCCGGGAGGGGTGATAGGGTTAAGTAAGTCAGTCAGTCAGTCAGTAAGTAAGTACAGCAGCCTCTTCCGCAGGGACGGGTACTCTCCCCAGTTTTCACTCATAATGAGCAAAACAACAGCATCAAAACAATATGGTGGAAATCGAACTCTTCAATCACACTGTAAAATAAAGGACCGTCACGTGATTTAACTGGTAGCAAACAACTGGCAGGAAGTGATTAATGGGGATAGCTTGTGCATTTCCTCCCGACATCGCTACTTAAAAGGTGAAAGTTGCAAGCCTCCACTCATTCTAGTCATTTCGCATTTTTTCTTTTTCTTTTTTTTTTTTTTACAAATCCGGAGCTGAAACCAGTTAATTAATTAATTATTTTTTTTTTACTTATTGGTCTTTCTAGGTTATTTCTTTATTTAATTTCATGGGCGTCGATAAAATCAGGAAGGTAGAACATTCCGGAACATCCCGGAACATCGAATAATTATAATAATTATGAGAAAAAACATGTAAAATTAAATTTTCAAAAATTGAATTTAACAAAAATAAACTGGTATCAGCTCGGAATATATATATTTTTAAATTTAACTGATAAATTATATACATTCAATACACACTTACATACTTACTTTACAAAATTACATTATTTACACCACTTACATTGTAATACTCAATTACAGTACACTATTTACATCATTGCAATAGAAGTCGGTTACAATTTCATACCTTATTTTTAATGCCTACTCTACAGGTTACTTTTACTAATAAATGTACAATATTCTACGTATACTATAATTAAATACTTACATTGTTCAGTTTTTTCCCTTATTAATTTATTTACTTATTTATCTTTTATGTTCTGTTGCACAGCAGACAAACAAAAAAAACAAATAACGAAATTAACATGTACAATTAATCAGCTCGGAATATAAAAAACAAAACAAAAACAAAAATTTAACCAGAAAAGGAAAAAAAAGAACAAAAAAATGAAAATGACTGCAATGAGTGAATGCGTAACTTAGAACACTAATCCATTCCTTCCAGTCGTTCACCATCAGTTTAATCACGTGACTGTCCCCTATTTCCACATTTCGTTTTTCATAGAAAACCAAGATGGTGGCGTTCGAACTCTTTAATGAGACCGAAAAATGTGGGTACACGAGTGTGATTTTTTATTGCGTCAATTCAAAAATATACACGATTGCGATTTCTCACGAAGAAATAGTTTCTCCATCAGATAGATATAGAAACTCTTCGGTATTGAGTTTCTTGGCTAAGTCTAAATTAGTTCGGACTGCTCGAGTTCTGATGATTTATTAATAATAGCTTGCTTGTTACTCGTGCTTCTGTTGATCGTTTATGTTGAAGAGACTTTAAGTAACCGTGACACGTTGTGTGACACATGTTAAATATTTTAGTGTCATTCCAGACATTTCGTACTTTGAGCCGTTGTCTCGTCAGCCATATCGAGATCCTGTCCTGTAAACATCGAAGAGTATTAAAGATGGAAGACCTTTTCGTTATGACCGATCCCGACAATTCCGTAGAACCGGTAACAACAGTCCATGTTTGTGTTGAAGAAACAGTGCTGGAAAGACCACATGACGCAATTGGCGGGAAAGAAGAGGAGCCTGTACTCATTGTGGCCAGTTGAATGAATACCCAACGCTCCATACCCCTCCCCTACCGACTCCCCTACACCCAAAAATATCTTTTCATATTTCGAGCTGATATCAGTTTATTTCGTATATTTTATTTCTGAAAATTTAATTTTTACATATATTTCTCATAATTATTATAATTATTCGATGTTCCAGGATGTTCCGGAATGTTCCGGGATGTTCCATGTTCCTGGTTTTATTGACGCCCTTATTTTATATATTTTCTCATAATAATTATAGTTTTTGGATGTTCCGGGATGTTCCGGGATGTTCCGGAATGTTCCATGTTCCGGCTTTTAACGACGGCCCAAGTAAATGGCCTTGTGGTCTGGAGCAATTCAGGAGCGGATTTCAGCTGTTCTTATGTTTGACTTTAAAGACTGTGCAATGAGAAAAAAGTCAATTCTAGATTTAAGCTTCAGAGATTTTGATTCATAAGTAAATGCCTTCTTTTTGGGGTGTAGGACTCGATAAACATCAAGAAGACCTAATTCGTCCATAAAACTAAGAAGAGAATTTCTGTAACTTGTTTCTTGTCATTGTCGCCCTCCACGTTTATCTATTGAATGAAGAGTGGTTTTCCAGTCACCAGCGATTATAGTTCTGGACGTGTTTGTTTCATAGACAATATCTGTACATAAGTTCTGTGTAAACAAAGTTTGCTGTCGGGAATCACATGGAGCATAAACGGAAGCTAGAAAAAAATCTTCGTCACCTAGCTTGATTTTTGCGATAACCAATCTACCGTTTGGATCAATAGACCGTGAGACGCTCTAAAGAGAACAAAGAGTTTGGCCTCTGCAATATGCAAGTACCTTTGGAATGTTTTGTACCGTGTGAGAAAAGTATTTTCCCACCCCATTCTGAAGCCCAAGGGACTGCATCTTCCTTTAACGCGAAGGTTTCCTGAAGACAATAGCAATCTGCTTTTTGATTCTTGAGATACAAAAACAATGCCCTTCGCTTGACGTGATTACGCAACCGCCTTACATTCAATGATAAGATTTTGATGAATTTCATAATATTCTAACGAATAAAACCTAACACTTATTCTTAAATGCACAATAGCTATGCTAACAAACAGCAACAAAGGCTTGAGCCAGAGGAAAAAAAAAACATAAGAAAAAAAAAAATAGAAAACGAAAATGCGAAGACAGACAAAAATACTAGTAAAGTTTAGAAATGTAAATGAGCTACGCTTAAGAAACTAACTTAATTAGTAATCGCAAAAGTAACCAAGATGAACGAAAGAATTACGAAGTGAAGTTGCACAGTTCTTAAAAAAAATACAAGACAAACACCGCACTTCGTAAGGTATTTGCAAACGCAGCGAGCTGAATAAAATATACAGCAAAATCACACCAAATTACATCCGGGCGTGCGACTTTTTCTTGAAAGAGAAACAATTACCATCTCATTTACATGCCTAAGGTCGTGAAATGCATACTTCCATTTGTAAGGTTCTTTATGCGGGAAAGCTCTAATGTTTCGCAGGTTGAAACTTTACAATGACTGTAATGCACGAGTTATGCTTGTTTGTTTGAATAAAAACTGATCAGTTGAATGTTGGCGCTACTAGGTTACTGTTATACTGTACAGGTGACTGTGACAACGCCTGTAGAAAACTTTGACGGTCAATTGATTTGCATAGAATTACGACAAAACTGCGACAATGTTTACAGCGGGAGATTGACTTTGTATGAGAGCTTTTGTCGACACTCCACTTGGGTCCGACTACTGTCAGAGCTTTTCGTCTGCACAGCCAAAAAGGTTCGAAATTATCGAGTTCAGTGCAAAGGGGTGTCTACAGGTGTTAGTGAAGGTAAAGCCGGATTCCCCCGACCTTCTTCACTCTGTTTGAAATAAAAGATGGTTGCAAGACGGACGATCTTCGCACTTGTGTATCGGTTTTACCTTCGCCATGGCTCTTTTTGTTTGCCTGTACTCTCCCGAAGACGGATAAGACCGCTCAAGCTTCTGGTAATAATACTGTCTTGTTGTTTAATCTTGTTTTTTGCTCCTATTTTATTCAAAAAGAAGAGTGTTAGTTATTCAAGAAGAACTAGTGTCTTCTTCTCTAATAAATCTGGTGAAAATTTCACTGGCGAGGAACAAAATTCCACGGACGCAAGTGAAGAAGGAAGAAAAGGTCGACTAACAGTTTCCATCTGGCGCGATTTGTGCGGCGACGAAGTGAAAGTGTTGAGAAACTCGCCATTTTATCCTAGTTATCCAAACGAAAAGAAGTTAATTCGTGAGTTTTCCGAGTTTCAAATCGAGGACAACAAAACGGAATACGGTCAAACGATAGTTGGTTTCCTAAACCCAGCAAGGAATGGATCATATCGCTTTGCGATAGCCTCCGATGATTCATCAGAGTTGTGGCTCAGTCCAAGCAAAAATCCCGATGAGAAACAGCTAATTGCCAGTGTGTTTATTGAGGGCGCTGCAAGTTGGACGAAAAAGAACGAGCTAAATAAATACCCTAATCAAACTTCGAGCGACATAAAGCTTCGCAAAGGAAGTCGTTACTACATCGAAGTCATTCATAAACAAGGCGAAGGCGTCGGATTTGTGCAAGTTTTTTGGTCAAATCCTGGCGTCACAGACTTCAAACTGATCAGCTCTGAATATCTATCGCTATGTTCCGATGATGTCGTGATTTCCCCAAAACAGGATGCCATGAACCAACTACTTGCTGAGCGTCTTGCAATCTCACAGATAGTATGGGAAAAGTACTCGAACTTTTTCGCTCTTCCTTTGATTAGCGAGGCAGGTTATCTTCCACAATGCACGTACAAGTCAAGTCAAGTTGTTCCTAAAGACAAGATCGACAAATACAATGGGGTTTACCTAGTTTATCTATCCAGTGTGTTCCCACAAGATGATACTTTTATGGGAAGCAAAGGAAGAGTGTGGTCCTGGAGTAACAGAGTCGCTGATAGAGAAATAGTACAATCAGTGGTGGACAAGATGATCGCCGCCCTTTACAGGAAAACTGCCAAGTAAGTGAAAGTTTTGAAATTATCATTGTTAAAACAACAACAATCTCCCGATGGTGTACGGATTAATTCACAAATGAAACAAGGCTAGACAAACTGCCCGTCAGCTGAGCTGTTTATTTGTAGTTATTTTTAGCTATTTGCACACTATAGGCTGGTTTTCACTAGAACATAAGCACAAGCACAAGCACAAACATAAGCACAAGAAATACGAACAGCTCTGTTTTTCTTGTGCTTAATATGCTTATGCTTATGTCGAGCGCGTTACTGGTGAAAACTGCACAAGACAAATTAGTGGGTTCGTTCTTCTTATGTTTCTGCTCATGCTTATGTTTATGTCACGGCTGTTTTCACTTGTGCTTATGCTTATGCTTGTGCTTATGCTCTAGTGAAAACCAGCCTATATATTGGTTGTTAAAGGCATGCATTATATGGGATTCCGTTTGTGAGACGATGTTCTATGAGCTGTTTTTAAGCTGATTCGTTTAACACATGATCATTTTAAAACAATGTCGTTTAGATTTTCTGGCAACACTATCTTTATTCTGGAACTCAATTTCAGTCAAAGACAAAAAGCCGTGAACACCATGATTTGATTTTGACAGGTCGATTGTGTAGCAACCAAACAGATACGAAAAAGCCGCAAACAAAACAAAAAAATTAACGGTGTCTCGGTCAGTCATGAAACCACACTTCCATCGTTTGTCCTTCCGAAAAATGGCTGTTACTCTGTAGTTCTATAATTACTAATTTAACCTGTTCTCTTTGTGCAAGCAAACTGCAAACTGGAGAGACTTTAAATGACGTGTGGCTCAAATCTGTACGCGCGAACTTGCAACCTAAGGCCCGGTTCAAACGCCGCTCCACTAATGGGCCGAACCAAACTTCGAAAAGTTCGACTTCAGAGCGACTTTGGAGCGACGGCTGGTTCAGACGGCGTACTTGTGTCGAACTTAATTCGGGAAACCGGTGGTAACAATTTTCGACGAGAAAATATGTGTTCTGAATTCGAGAACTCTGTCCAAATAGAAAAGTTGTGACTAACATTTCGTTGTTGTAGCAATATTTAGGGAAGCAAATTCAAACTCAAGGTTCGGGTGTTTGCATTTAGACAGGTTTTCTCCCGGTTAATTCGACTTGTTAAAGGGAAACCTCATAAGCTGGGCTATTATCACGAAGAAAAAGCAAAAAATGAGTTTGCGCTAAAGAAACTCGCTTACACCGTCCCGTCTCTCAAAAATCAAAGGTATGTTTTGTTGTCTTTATTTTTAGCGACGACTTCGAACTTCATGCACGACTGGTCACGCCACACTCAATTTTGAGCCAATCACGAGTCCCGTTATTTGAAAAATACATTACAGTAATTTATGCATTAGGTTCGACACATGAGGGGAACGCCGTATGAATCAGTTGCCGCCCCAAGGTCGCATAGTGCGACAGATCCTGCCAAATTTAATGTTGTTTGTCGCACCAAACCTAACCTGCCGAACCAAATTGATTCAAACGCCGCTCTTCTGCCGTACTTAATAGCCCAGCTGATGAGATTTCCCTTTAACAAGTCGAAGTAACCGGCAGAAAACCTCTCTAAATGCAAACACTGAACCTTGAATTTGAATTTGCTTCCCTAAATATTGCTATAACAGCGAAATGTTAGTCACAACTTTTCTATTTGGACAGAGTTCTCGAATTCAGAACGCATATTTTCCCGTCGAAAATTGTTGCTGCCGGCCTCCCAAATTAAGCTCGACGCAAATACGCCGTCTGAACCAGCCGTCGCTCCAAAGTCGCTCTGAAGTCGAACTTAAAGGAGAACGGAAGGCGAAAACCCATTTATAAAAAGTCGTTCTTACGAAAGCATACGATACGTCGTAATTAAATCGCTATGTTTTAGGATGTGAACTAACTTTTTAGCCTGATTGTAGCAGCAAAAAGCTCCGTACCTGAACAATTTCAACGTCCGCCATTTTGGAAGCCATGTTGAAGGCTTGATAAAACATCCCGGAACATCGAATAATTATCATAATTACGCGAAAAATATGTAAAATAAAATTTAAAAAATTAAATCAAACAAAAATAAACTGGTATTAGCTCGGAAAATTAAAACAACACAAAAACATAAAAAAAGGAAAAAAGAAAGAAAAATGAAAGTGACTGCAATGAGTGAACGCTAGCAATTAAGAAGAGTAATCCACTCCTTCCAGTCGTTCACCGTCAGTTTAATCACGTGACTGTCCTTTATTCCCAGATTTCGTTCTTCGCAGAAAACTAAGGTGGTGGCGTTCGAACTCCTTAATCAGACCTAAAAAGTATGGGTACACGAGTGTGATTTCTTTATTCAATTCATGACGTCAATACAAAGATATGCGTATACACGATTTCTCATGAAGAAATAGTTTCTCCATGAGATATAAATAGGAACTCTACGGCATCGAGTTTCATGTCTAAACTAGTTTGGACAGCTCGACCTCTGATGACAGTGTAAACAAATACAGACACAAAATTTAAAAACATTTGGCGACGCGCGCGCTGTCTTGCGGGGTCGCTGGTCAAAACTGTATTGTCTCTAGAAATATTTGTTACAAGTGTTGGCGATCTGAAATTGAATTCTAAGTGTCGCCAACAGTTCAAATGCATCTCCTGGAAAATGTTTGTCCAGTACAAGTTAATACTTAATTAATTAAAAATACTTTTACCGCAGACTATAGTTTATTCATCGCTAGTTCAACTTCACGTGCAGATCGTTATCTGACATTCGATCAAACTTAGTTTTCTATCGAGCCATTCGCACACCACCAAGTAAACCAGATATGCGAAAACCGCGCGTGAACGTGCTGCTCTATAAATCTTTGATTACCACTAGTTTATTAATAATAACTTGCTTGTTACTCCGACTTCCGGAAAGGCCGAGTCTGCACTTAGTGGGCCATAGTGCCAGGCGTTCCTAGCGGAGTAGCGCGAAAACTGGGGATGATAAATAGCAACATGAAGATGGAATAGGGACAAAACTATGAATACTGACTTAACAAGCAACTGTATGATGCTCAGACAAACACCTCAGATCTTGAAGAAATCAGGGATCAAAAAAGGAGACGCAATGAATTACCTGGCATTCATCGTCAGAATAGTCCATGTTTGTGTTGAAAAACAGAGTGCTGAAAAGCGACGTGACGCTATTGGCGGGAAAGAAGAGGAGCCTGCAGCATTGTGGTCAGTTGAATGAATAACCAACTCTCCCTACCCCTCTGCTACCGACTCCCCTATCCCCAATAATATCTTTTCATATTTTAAGCTGATACCAGTTTATTTTTGTTTATTTTAGTTTTAAAAATTTAATTTTACACATTTTTCGCATAATTATGATAATTATTCGATGTTCCGGAATGTTCCATGTTCCTGGTTTTATCGACGGCCAAAAAAGAAAAGCGAGATGCGAACTTATTTCCCTGTGATGTAAATAGTAACTGACCTTTCTTAGTTGAAACACCAAACAAAATATATTTCTGATATATTCAATTGTGTCTGTGAAAAATTCCGACGAACTTTGACTTTTTTCGCTGGAAAGGGAGTGCAAAGCTATTTTGGCACTTCTTCATCTGGAGTTTCTTTGTCGCTTTAATGCAGACTGTTAATTTTAAAAGAGTTGTTCGGTTTCTTTTTAACATTTTCTTTACTTTTCCCAATTCGTCCTTTTTCCCAGTCCGGCCTTAAAGTTTTTCCTAATAAATCACCGATTTTACACTTTAAAGTTGCCTTGCAATAGTGTGACAGCTGTGCTTATAAACTGCGGTACATCCAGAAAGAACTCTTACAAAAGTTTAAGAACGTTTCCTCCTTGTGTTCAAGTTTTGTTTCCGCTATTTTAATGGTATGAAACCTGTTCCAAAACAAAAGCTGTAAAACGCTCTTGCCTTCCATTTAATTTCCAAAGGTCTTATTATCCTGCCGATCGGAAGATTAACCGGCGCTTCCACTAGACAAGCACACAAGGAAATGGTTAGCAAAGATTTCGAGAAATAAAGATAAGGTCGAAGTTCAATCGACTAAATTAAATCCATCAACTCACGTTTTCGAAACAAAGATAGATTCAGTCAGAGAATCGTCGCTGTCGGACGACTCGATGGCCCTTGTGCAGTCCATTTGTAACAGAGACACCTTTGCACACGTGTTGTGCACCATCTTTTGCAGCGAACGCTCTGTGTGTCCAGCAAACTTGTCGACTGCGGTACAATGGGTAGCCGATCTGTAACCGTAAAAGTGTTTCACTTATTTTGAAAATGCTGTTTTTCGCAGAGGAAATTTGCTGAGAAGTAAATAGCCGACGTCCTTCAATGTGCTAAAAGAAGGAGTCTGAGTAACTACCGTTCCTTGATCAAAGTCTTTTTTTTTTTTTTAATTTCACTTTTTTCACAACCGGCGTAAAAAATGTTCGATCTACGAATTCTCTAGGCCTAATTTTACAACTCGGTGGCCTCATGGTTAGTGCGCTCGTCTCCAGATCGAGCGATCCGGGTTCGAGCCCTGGCCGGGGACATTGTGTTGTGTTCTTGGGCAAGACACTTTACTCTCACAGTGCCTGTCTCCACCCAGGTGTATAAATGGGTACTGGCGAACTTAATGCTGGGGGTAACCCTGCGATGGACTAGCATCCCATCCAGGGGGGAGTAGAAATACTCCTAGTCGCTTCATGCTACAGAAACCGGGATAAGCTCCGGCCTGATGGGCCACTTGGCTCGCATGCAGACTTTACTTTACTTTTTAATTTTACAACTCAGAATGTAAGAAAACATCGCAAACTTATTTCTCCTCGTCCCTATATTATCATTCACATTTTGTCATCCGCATTTTGACATCCGCATTTTTCCATCCGCATTTTGTCATCTGCATTTTTCCATCCGCATTTTATCATCGGCATTTTTCCATCCGCCATTCGCCATCCGCCATCCGTCGCCATCCGGTCCGCACTTTACAGAGAGCCTTTTTTTTCAGGTAAATTTTGCGTACAGTAGGCAAGGAGGCGGAGATGATTGACGTCCACCAAAACGTTTTGTCAAGACTTTTTTGTGCTGAGGGTCGCGAGTGATTGATAACTGCTGTAAAAGACTGACAAAAGAGGCGTAAATCGTTTAAGAGCAGCTTTCTCTAACGGTCACTTATATATGTCAGGAAGAAGTTTTTTACTAACTTATTTCAAAACCGCAACTTTTAGGTTGTTTGGATTTTTATTTTCTTGTCGAGACGGCCTTGCGAGACCACTGTGATGACGCGTATCGTTGTCGATAAGAGTACAGGTCACGCTACACCACATTTCGATTTGTTTTTTAGCACAATATCAACGTCAAAGAAAATTTTTTTTTTCAGAGCGCGAGCTGAAAAAGGCACACTGACACGAGCAGCATTGTCTGGACACTTATCAACAACGGCAAATTAGCCAATGAGATTGCAAGATTAGTAGCAGTTGTGGTAAAAATGTATATCGCGTATTAGCCAATGAGAACGCACGCTTCTCTAAAGCTACGTTGTAATGGATTACCATGCACGCTTACGTATACTGAGTTGATAGCGCGACTTTGATCAAGCTATGTTGTAACTCGGTTTCACAGATCACATTATTTTCATGTAATTATTTTGTTTTCATGCAAGAGTAGATCAACTTCTCCTGTTTTCAAGCTATATCCTTGTGGATTATTCTTGATTCAGTTTTTGTACCTGTATTTACATTATTTTGGGGACTGATGTCATATTGTTTGAGAAGTTCATTAATTACAAAAATGATGGTTTGTGATACAAATACAGAACATTTAGCTGGGTAAGCGGAGTTCATATTCCTTTGTTTGCATGACACAACTCACAAACCTTCACCATGCCGGACTCATCACTTTGTAAAGGGTTTAATTCGAATTCATCTCTGCAGTGTAATTACCTTACGAGCGACCCAAAGGCTTACCTCAAGTTCGCTTCGAAACATGTTCGAACACGAGAATTAAAACAAACGAAGCCAAACAAATACCTGAAATACGAATTATTTTTATTAAGAACCTGATGTTTGACTTCTTTAGGTTTCTGCTTGCCTTGCCTGCCTGCTTGCCTACCTGTTAGCATGCCTTCCCGACCTTGCTTGCTCGACTTGACTAAAAGACCGATCAACCGATCGAAGGACGGACGGACACACCGACCAACTGACTGACCGACACACCGATCGACCGACCCACCACATACTGACCGACCGACCGACCGATTGATCGACCAACCGACCGACCGACCTGCTGACCGACCGACTGAGTGATTAATGACTTAATTTTTCTCATTTCTCTTCCAGGGATTTCTTTTTAAAGCGAATTTACAGAGTAACGCAGAAGTCTGATCCAGTTTATGGTGATCGCTTCTCTGTCGACGTGGAACTTGGTTTACAGCATAGTAAGAAATCATTTCGCTTGTCAGAACACGTCTATCAGAAGAAGGGAAGTGACGAATTGTGTTTTCCAGAAGGAATCAACTGGAACAGCAAAGCCATGGTGTACTTCATACTTCCTGTCAAAGACCAGGGAAGATGGGTCTATCATTTTATCAATGAACTCACTGTTGCCAGCTTATTAACCGGTGATACGAACTTTCACGTAGTTGTTGCCGACTTTGAAAGCCAGGATATTGATATGGCCGAAGCTTTTAACACTTCTCTGTTCCGCAGCAGACACACCATTGTTAACATGACGGGTAAATTTTACAAGACACTCGCGCTAAACGAGGCTGTGGCACGTGTTCCAAGCGAGCATGATATACTGTTTCTGTATGATCTTCACATCGATGTGCCCGTAGACATTGTGGGCAGCGTCAGAAAGGTAATAAAGTGCAAATGTAATTACATTAGAAGCAGGCTCTGTAAGAGTCTTCAGCAATGTTAGCGAACAGGTCGAATGCGTGACCTAAGAGGGTACGAAAGCACGGCCCACTAGGAAAAGAGAGAGGGTGTGGGAACCAGGGGTTGCCTCACTAGTGTCATGTTTTCTCCAACGTCTCCTCCTCATGTCACGCTTTTTCAAGTTGTGCGCAGTGTTCGATGATCTTCTCCATTGTTCTCTGAGATTGCTCGTAGTTTTTAATGGATTGATGAACTGAACTAAGACAGGGCGTGTTCGGTGTTTTCTGTGTAGAATAAACATTTTACTTAGTGTGAATAAATGTTCCTAGTTTCTGTAAGTGCGTGGATGTCGCATGGTATGGAGGAGGAGGAGGCGCCTGCAAGAACATTTGCTCTCCACCAGGCTCCTCATGGTGCATGCAGACCTCAACAAGTCAACAAAAATCATGTCTGACCATATCTACAGTGTATTGGACAACTGCTAGAGAACAAGTGTAGAACTGAAAGAGGCCTGTAAATAAGAATGCTGATGACGATGCTACAGGGCACTTGGAACTATCCCGCTACTGATTGGCTGGAAAAAAAAAATGTAATCATTGCAGATCTCTCGTTAAGGAGAGCAGACGTATTAGAGGCTAGGGTACAAAGATTCTCGGATAAGCGTAAACTACAGTGATAGGATTTACTCTGTATGGGTCCGCTTGTTTAATGTAATGCACCAGTGCTATTGGTGCTAGCCTTCTCTAGGTCCCTTATGTACTTTGACTCGAACTCATTGTACCACTACTACATGCTCAACGTTATCAGTTTGTCATTCATCTTTCAGAACACCGTTGAGGGACGAATTGCCTATTTCCCTGTGGTTGGTCGTTTAAATTGTGGCAGCTCGTCTGCTGAACACAGAGGCTTCTGGCAACTTAATGGGTTTGGCTTGCTTGGTATATACAAGTCTGACTGGACAAAGATTGGAGGTAAGTGGAACTAAGTTTTTTTAAGAACGTGATCAGAAGAACAAACTAATGATCTCGATGCCGGACAAAGCTTGAACTGCAATATTACGACAATGCAAAGCCTCTAACCGACTAACGAGATATGACAAACATGTTTTTCTCCTGATAAAGTTTCTAACGACGGTTAAACACTTTGTTCGCGGCTTGAAAAACTTGACTGATTGATTGAATGATTGATTGACAACTTTATTTACACACGGTAAAAATTCCTTCGGCACAATTTAAAAGTATAATACCTAAGTCTGCCTAGCTAAATTAACTAATAATTAATATAGCATTATAAGAATAAAAACCTATTATTGCTATTATCAATTGAGCTGACAATTAATTGTAATTCACCTCAGTGGTCCCAATGTGTGTAGAATGATCACTATACTTATCTTAAGGAGACAACGCACTACAAAAAAATCATACCACACAGTATAGAACTATGTCACTCTCTGGATGTATTGAGTTTTATAATATAGATAGGACCCTGCGCGCGCTCTGATTGGTCAAAAACCCATGTTTTATCAGAGTATAAAACAGAAAAAAAGCGTGTTTTATTGATTTGCGCGTATAAAGTCTATATCATGAAGCAAATAAAGAAGCCTAAGCCGTGTATTACACTGTGATAAAACACGACGGGCATTTGAGAAGACGAGGGTAATGTAGAAAACACTCGCCTGCGGCTCGTGTTTTCTACATTTCTCGAGTGTTCTCAAATGTCTGGAATCCAAATTCAACCGTTTTTCTGGGTTCTGGTCTGCTTGTCGTACGTTGTCTTTTTTTTGTGGGCGTGGCACAGCAGAATAATGAACGACTTAACACAGTTCGATACTTATGCCATCTCAGACGAATTGCAAATTGAAAAAATATCACTCGCCCAAGGCCTCAGCAAAATAAAAGCAGTTTGGAGGCCGGGGGGGGGGGGGGAGGTGGGGGGAGGTGGAGGTGCTGGCGGTTTGTTAGTGTGCTTGCATGAATGTCGAAAGATCTCGAAAATTTTGTTGCTGGTTGCTCAAAGACAGGACGAAATTGGAAAATAAAAGTGCACTGAAAACACGAAAGACTCTATGTGGGCAGTGGCTTGTGCATTGTTTTGGGTTGAAGGGAAAATATTGGCATTTGATTTACTCCCACATTGCCTTTCTCCTACACGGAATAAAAGTGGATTCTGATGAGCTGTTTATTGCAGCCTGACACAGTAATACTGAACTAACAAAATTCTTTTAGAAACTTAGAGAATTTGTTTCCCTGCTAGCAGAGGCTCTTTTCCTGGTGTTCGCTGACGGGAGAAAAGAGACCTCTACCATGGGTCGAAAGTGGCTATTTTTAGCATGCTCCGCGGCTTAGCGACCGAGCCATCACGTGATGTTCATAGCGCGTGACGAAAATAAAACCTTTCCGTCAAACTGGCTCGAAAAACCCACGCAGATGGCGCTCTATGTCCCACACCCCGGTTAACTCACTGTGTAGAAAACAAAGGAAAATATCGACTAGATCGCCAAAACGCGCTTAAAAAGTACAAAAATCATCTAGAGATAATTGTTGTCTGAACTGTGGTATTAACTTCAAGTTATCTGGACAGGAAAGCTTTTCAACACAACCACAACTGCAGAAGTCAAAGAAAATTTAATAGTCCGTCTCGGAGAGTCGCCAGATTTTTCCTTGTCATCCCGACGGGTTTGCAAATGCTGTAAACGAAAGGTGAACTCAGTTATAAATAGAACATTGATTCTCAAACAAGACAAACATTTCTCATCGACAAACAACCACAACAAGTGGGTTAGATGGCAGAATTTTCACGTTTTCCGTTCGCACAACTAGTACAGCAATCTGGTAGATGAGAGTTTTCCCATGCCCGGTCGGCAAGCACGCAAACGTGTCTCGCCCGTTTAAGAGGGCTTTCAAATGCTCGTCACTCAATTTTTTTATTTTTCCATCGTCGAGGTTATCCAAAACGGAAGAACGCAAACTTGTGACTCTTTAAGATTGACCTCTTTCGAGCACGTCGATGAGCACGCCATGCACTGTGTGCTCAATAAATGTCAGCGAAATTAATGTAAAGAAATGCGCGAGACGCAACGGGCTCAAGTTGCGGTCAGCGAACAACGCAAGGAGCGTGCGTTTTAAATAGAACCGTCCAAGACTGTGGACGGCGGTTAAATCAAAGCCATTTTCGTCCCATGGCAGATGTCTCTTTTCGCCGTCAAGGAACACCCGGAGAAGAATCTCTGCTAGCAGGGAAATAATTTGCTTGTATGAACATTTAGTTGTACAACTCTGATTTATTTTTGCTCTGTTTGTCCAAAGGAATGAACACCGAGAAATTCAAATACAAATGGGGTGGGGAGGACTGGGATCTACTGGACCGTGTTTTGAACGCCAAGTTGGAAGTGGAACGAATCAAGTACCCAGGCCTCTATCATCATTATCACAGTACACACAAAAAATGGAATTAAAGATATTTTTTATTTGTTTTATGGAATCTACACGAGATCATGATATGGAAATAGAAAAAAAAAATGGATCTCTTTGTTATTTCACGGCGATTTAGACGTCTGAAAATGTGAGATTTTACTTCCGGTTAAGTCAGAAACCGCGGGGGGTTACGACCTGGGACTAGTCTGGCTGTGACGTTAAAACAAGAACGTACCTCGACATATTTCTTCAACCAAAGTAATAGAAACGAAACAAACAAACAAACAAAAAAATAAGTGAAATAAACTAGGAATTAGGCAATCAAGCGTAATTCCAATTTTGATTCAAATTTGTAAACATTCACCATTATTACGAAAGGTATGTAGACGCGGTGTAAAAACAACGACATCCATTGTCTCTTTCGATTTCTTTATTATGATCTCGTTTAGATTCCATATTACAAATAAAAAGTATCTGTCACAGTGATACACTTTTAAAACGCTTGGTGTAGCCGCGCCTGGAGTGTTTGTAGCGCGCCTCCTATGCGAAGTTGCTTTACCTGGCCTACGTACCGCCTCACCAAGTTGAAAAATATTGGTTTAAATTCTCACATCATACTGCGACTACTTAACAGTTTTAAAAGGTGTTGTGTAAGGTTTAAGATTAAAGATTGTGAATATCGCTTTCTTTTTTTTTAAATTTAACTTTATTTGTTTTCTGCATTACTATAATCAATATCTTTGCGCCGCCATGTTATATTCTCCATTGTTACATTCAGTACTAGTGTAGATGTGTTATCTCAATAGAATGGTCGTAAAATTACATGCAACTATCTTCGATGTTTCTTTCCACGAGCCAGATATGCTACCAAACAGTTTTTTATCTATCGTTTGAGTGCCTTTTGAGTTGTTGGTAGCAC
Organism: Orbicella faveolata; assembly: GCF_042242905.1. Classification (NCBI taxonomy): domain Eukaryota; kingdom Metazoa; phylum Cnidaria; class Anthozoa; order Scleractinia; family Merulinidae; genus Orbicella; species Orbicella faveolata. Next base: position 18,712,847 of record NW_028301576.1, on the reverse strand, counting down.
AAAGCCAGTCAATTGCTAAGGTCTTTACAAAATTAAATTGACAGATAGTAAATGTATGATCAATACTGATTCTTGCTCACCACTGTAGAGGCATTCGTCATCCGTTTAATACCATTTCAATAAAGGTTGTCTTTGGTGACTTTAATTCTATGGATTAATTTAAACTGGATTTCCTTCCACTTTGTCTACTTGCAGATGTTTTATAGCGAGGTTTTTCGAGGCATACCCATCCAACTTCATTGTGTTATTCCATCTCCTTGGGCCAGACTGGCTAGCCGTGTGAATATCAGTTTGAAAAAAAAAAAAACTAAATGCGACGAAATCTGCATTAGACTTGATTCCAGGCACTCTTCAAACAGGATCACACCACAAGCTTATTCGTGTGAATTCATCTGAGACCATCGTGGTCATGAGGTAGCCAACAAATATTGTCTTGTTGATGGCAAATTTACATCGGTTCCTCTTTCTAAGCAGAAATGTCTCAACTTTCACTTCATAGCAAATATTCTCCTAAAACTTTGCCAGGCAGCACACACCAGGCTCACTTCCAGAGTCAAAACTATCACCTTCAATAGGGGAGAACAGGGTCTCAATGGGGTGGTGGCTTTTAAGGCCAACTTTTGATATTTTGGCTTTTTTTTCGGCCAACGGTTAATTTATTTCCCTTAGGATTAACAAAAATCTTACTAACTAACTACCATCGATAAAAAAGTCAAAAATATGTATTGACTAATGTAAAACATATTGAAAATCCCAGACCATTTCGGACATGGCGTAGAACAGCCGGACGTCATAAATATTCATACTTCCTGAAGCATGCATTAGGGAGTTTACGAAACCACGACGGCAACGGCAGCGGGAACGTCACTGAACAAAAGAATTAATAAGCAGAACAATGTCTGTGCACGTGCGTTATAATTTTTGGTACATTTCTTTGCCGTCCTCTGCAAAACAACAACGTGAAATGACCAAATTTTGTGTTGCCTGCAGAACGTGAACCACGACGGCTAATATTTTAAATTTTTATTTCAAATTTATCGCTGTGTTCCGGATTTAGTTTTGCGATAGTTTTGACAGTGATAAACAAAGTAAATGACTTTAGAGTATCGCGAGATTCATAGGTAAAATATAAATCCATTTTTTAATCGACGTTGTCCTCGGCGTCGCCGTCGTGGTTTCGTAAACTCCCTATTGTCATAACAGTGACGCGATGAAGCGCGAAATTTGAAAGCGAACAATCTTCAGTTTAGAAGAGATGGCGTCAAAAATGGGCGAGAACCTCACTTTAATTTTCGTTTTAAACGACTCTAGGTTGAAAAAGTCCACACTTGTAGGCTGCGAAATGAAGACGAAATAATACTTATTTAATCGAGACGCCCAGGAGACATAAACGACTCGTAAAAACTATTAGAAATTTGAGTCAAATTGTAAATGATTTTATAGTCATTTTAAATAAGATTTCAAAAATGCTCTTTTTCTATCTTAAATTTTTAGTTTCTGGTGCAACTTTTTTATGAACTTGTAACTTGCATAAGTTTCTTTTTAAAGCAAATTCAGATACTAAGCTGAAATGTCAAGAATAACAGAAAGGGATTTTCTTGAAATTCGTGTTCCCTGTATTTCGTATTACATAATGATCCCCTTTGCTCATTAATACGCATATATGCCGCTTCTCTGAGTTCATGAATCTTGCTTTAGCACCACTTTCACTGTTCCCTTGGGTGTTCAGTAATGGTTGAAAGTGTACTTTTCAGTCTGCCCGATTTTGCTGCGATCTTTAACCAACATTTGCGATTGCGGCCGACCGTCAAACTTGGAAGCTATTATCAGAGTGACCAAATTTATTTCAAGTGGCACTCAGAGTACGGCGTCGTCCTGTGCAGATAGATATTTGAAATTGTAACTAGCTTTGCCCGTGTTCTGAGTAATCTTTCACATTCTGCTCAGAGGGAAAAGCGAGATAAGCGCTGGGAAATTTTTCTCGAGACGGCTACTGAAGCCTTTTGAACTACTGATTAATTTTTGAGCTTCAGTGAACGCGTTTATCGTTGTTGGAATTAGCCTTTTGAACACCGATTTGAATGAAACATTTGCTTATTTGTCGAACAGAAAATAAACATAAATCAGAGTGTAAGACTTGGATCAACGATATGTCACTACAATTTGTCCAGCACCGCATAAAAGGAAACTATGATAAGTCGGTGCCTTTTCAAGGACTGTTAAACAGCACACATTTGCGAGTCTTTGCAAATTTCTCGATCTGCTTACAATGGCTGGGGAGAGACATAAAGCGTACGGATATCACAACACTGAAAACTTATAGCGCTCGTTTCTTTTCTGTGCAGAATCTCTTACGATGCTGGTTACTCTAAATATGATGTAAATGGTGAACAACTAGTTTGTCTAAAAGACATAATTATATCTTGCAAGCGAAGAATTATTGTTGACTATAAAAACGCAAGAACAAAAGGATCATTCAAGTGTTTTGTTTGTCATTCGCGCGTCAAAGCGTACGACAATTTGAAATTCTCTTAGAGTGATTTCAGTTCTATGTTATAGAACACAAGTAATTACGATTTTCACCAACTTCCAAACTTGAGCGGGAGAGCGCACTTAGTCTTCGGTTCGCGAGCGCATTTAACTGCCAGTATCGTGCAAATAACTAAGATACAGGGTTAAGTACCAAATGATCATATGATCGTAACAAGTAAAGCTTTTTGAAGCGATCGAGATTTCGCCGAACTCTATTGTCTGTTGACTGCTTGTACAGTTGATGGACTGGTCTTCGCAACCGCAAGAAATTATGGGTAAATTTGCATTTGTATGGATAAACCGCAACCAATTACAGTTCATCGAAAATCCACGTGGGAGCTCCAGTGAGACAAAAGTAATTTATTCCAGTAAGTAAGTAACTAGTGTGGTATGCTATGAAATATCACTTGAGTCACCTGTATTTTCACGGAATACTCACAAGTCTTAATTATTTTACACCATGCCATAGAAAGACAGTGGCAAACACAGTCAATGCAGCTGGCGATGGAAGGATGGGTGTAAGCAGTATGAGTTCTGAAAAACCCATTTCGGAGAAACTAATAAATAGTACTGTATTGTATTGTATTGTATTGTATTGCATTGTATTGTATTGTATTGTTAGCGTTTACAAGGAAAATAGTGTAAAGTATCGCACGGACCTCGCATTACAGATCGCATATGCGTGAGTTTTCATTCTGTGTAATAGACCATTTTACAGTTGCCTGCTCAGTGACCTGGCCTTTGTATGGCAGCGAGGCTTGAGTTGACCTTGTTTTGATACAGACCTCACTGCTTTTGTTGTGTAAAACAAGTTGTTCTGATGCTAACTAGGTGCATTTACATGACAAAAGCAGTGAGGTCTGTATCAAAACAAGGTCAACTCTAGCCTCGCTGCCATAGAAAGGCCAGGTCACTGAGCAGACAACTGTAAAATGGTCTATTACGATACGGGCCTAAGCCAACTATTCATTCGGCATATTCATATGAAAACATAACACTGAAAAACTGACATTTCAAATTAGTGTCACGTTTTAGGGCCCATTAACTGATCTTTTTGTAGACTGCGAGCAGTCTCTCTTTTCCTCGAAAACCGCGGGGAAGAACGCAAAACAAGTAAGCGTGCTAGCGTGACTGTGATGGTGACGTGCGAGCAGCGATGCCGCGAGTCGCTAGTAGCGGGGGCGTCGGAAGACGAGCGAAAAGAGAGACTGCACTGGTTTCATACAACGATTTGGATGTTACTTTGACAGGTCGCATTAATGACACCTCCGCCCTGTTTTGAATATGACACTCCGGTGTCTAATTCCTACGGTTTTGGTGTCGAATAAACAATCTTTGGGACTTTTGAATAAGTACTTTCATCTTTACTGTTCTGAGAGTTCGTATGTAAGTTAGTTCGCGAAGGTTTCGTAAGAAAGTTCAGAGAATTTCGAAGGGAAAGTAGGTTGAGACGTGATGCGTAGAAACGCATATTAAGGTTTAGAAAATTGTACGACGCTGTGAAACTCTGAGGCAAAGGTCAAGATTAAAACGTGGAGTTTTCAAAAACTGCTTTAACAATAATGACAAATGGCATTCTCATCAAAGGCGAGGGTAATGAACTGCCAAAAAATCGAAACAACATTATGATAGAGCGATTTTCAATTGATTGTAGTAAAACCAAAAGCAAACCAATTACGCACCAATTAGAATACTCAGTCAATCTCAAACAGTAGTAAAAACCAAAACAAAAACCAAAGTGATGCCTGATTACTTTCGACACTTAACTGAAAACCGCCCTAAAACAAAGGACGGAGAGACAATTGGACAGGGAAGGAGGTGGGTTGAAAAGGTTGAGAACAGAATGTCCAGCAGACTCGAGCCTAGATCAGTGAACGCACTTGGTGATAAGAACCCAGAGGGGATATTCATTTTTATTTTATTCTCAAGCATCTGAGCGGACCGGATTCCTAAATCCTCGAATTTGATTGGCTAATCATACGCACGTGATCTGTCCAGCTTTTTACGATACGGTCCACGGGCCGGATTCTTTCTTCGCAGCCTAAATTTCGCTCCTAAAAGTTGACGGTAATCGTCAATCTTTTGCCTTTTTTACACGTCCATCGACGATTAGTGAACGCAGGTTTATCTCTGCCCACTTTAAAATGGCAAGGAAAGTCACTGTAAGTAAATTCAATTGAGTGTTTTGAAGTTGTGAGAGTTTGCTTGGTTGTTTGTAGCTTGGTGCTGTAATGGCGCGTAATCCTGTGTTTCTCTCGCCATCATAAAATTTGAGTCAATTTCAGTCGAGTTTACCTCTCTGATCGTTGCTGTATTTAGGAGAATTTCTGTGGAATACACTTAACGAATTTCCTCGCTATTAAATTTACGGTAGAAAAGTCCCATTACAAGTGATTTTAAAAGCAACGACTGACAGAAATTGTTTTTGTAATAAAACTTCAAACTTCGCACGAAATTTAACACCGCGAAAACAACTTTGGAGAACTTAACTGGTGAAATAAATGCAACTAACACAAAGTAGTTTGAAAAAAATCTGTTTTTTAATACATCTTTCTTTGTCTACTATCTTAGTTAATCGCTCGTTGCCGAGACTTTTTTACAAATCGTTAGTAGACGGCGCGCAGGCCGATTCAATGACAAGAGTTGCGTAAAAAAAACCCATTTGTAATCTGTAAAACCAATTTACTGCAGGGAAAAAAAAAATAAACATGTTATTTGCCGGCTTACGGTCGGTCCGTATGGTGAAAAACTGTGACCTCGGTCACAGTTTTTCACCATACAGACCTCCCAGCCGGCAAATAACATATATATCATTTTAATAATTAGAATTGTCAAGCTTACACATGTCTTCGTGTGGATGTTGTTACTTTGAGTTATTATAAAGTAGCAATAATAACAGATTTGATTGTTAAAAAGGTGCGATCAGCTCTTTTCAGCTGTGACGCGCATGACAAATGGGTTGCCCGTTACCTTCATTAATCCTGGTTCTCACTACGACATGAGCACAAGAATGATGAGTATAAAATGTTTAAGCAGGCAACTGCGAACGATGATCCTGCTGGGATACATTGGATCAATAGTGATCTAATCGGCTTCACATAGAAAATGAAGAATATAAAAGCAGGAACCGATACAACGTAGGATTATTTTTTAAAATGTATACTATATTTCGGCTGGCCAAACCAGCCTTCTTCAGGTACAATAGAAATTTCACATTGGAAAGAGTGCATTTGTTAGTGATCACGGCATTTGCGTAACCATCATTTCCTGTCAAATTCACGAGTTCGCTCATAGAGCACTTTGATTATTGTAAAAGGCTCTCCGTCTCTGCTCGTTTCTGTTTTGTTAATATATTTTGACTGTGCTACGTTTGATATGTCACAACAAGCATTTTAACAAATGAAAATGCTGCACACCCGAAAAAAAGAAAAAAAATGGTTTCACCTTTACGTCTCTATGATGCCATGTCTCAACAACGGCCATTTTGCTCTGTTCTCAAGGTGGTCGGCAATGAGGGGAGGTTCGACTGAACTTCGCGATACCTGATACCTTGCTCTTGCCGTCACGTTTGCGGTTCACTTTGCAGTCCGCGGTTCATGTTGCAACCTCAAGACCCACCTCTTGCACTAACTGATTTGCGGCAGCATTTCGATAAAAGACTACAAAATCGTTACGAACTCACGTTAAGGCCATGGCTTATGTTTTCTTTCAGCGTAAACTCCGTAAGTACGTTCGCGCGAAAATGTTCTACTCGATAGATTTTCTTCAAACTTCTACCGCGGACACATAATGAAATACTTGTTTAAGGAATGAAATAAAAAAAGAAAAAAAAAAAAATTGGGGCCCAAGGACGTAAATCAGTGTGATCTCCAGGGTTTTTATCTTAAAATATGAAAGATGAATCAATGGAGACAAACTATCCTAGTAATATTTTGTATAGGTGAATCCGTTCGTTAAAAATTCCATATGTTGCCAACGTTTTCATAAAACTTAACCCTTAAAGGAGCATTTGAAAACGCCGCACAGATAAACGAAGAGCTAAAAAAGTACGCAATTCGATGGTGCATTTTCAAAAAAATTCAAACTTGTAATCGATAGACAATTGTCAGCGCATGCTCTCGCTAAATCAACCAGAGCGGATCGATGAAACCAGGAACATGGAACATTCCGGAACATCCTGGAACATAAAAAATTACAATATTTATGGGAAAATATGTAAAATTAAGTAGAGAAATAAACAAAAACGATAGTTAAAGAAAAAAAATGATAATTAAAAAAATAAATCAATTACTGTTCGCGGCCCAGTGTAAATGCCCCTTCATGTTCATGTTTACAGGCAATAAAGTGCGATAACTTGTCGTTCAGCGTATTTTAATCGGGACAGGATCTGAAGGTTTGTGATGGAAGTAAATTTATGGTGAAGAGCTGTTGTAAGACAAGCAAATTCCGTCTGGCAAGTCAGAAACTCATCAGTACTCGAGTAATTCGAATTAGTTTAGACAAGAAACTATATGCCGTGTAAAACCATGGGAAATCGTATATACGCTTGTCTTTGACGCAATGAATTGAACAAAGAAATCAGAAACTTATGTACAGTAGATTATTTACAGTCCTATATTTTTCGGTCTACTTTAAGAGTTTGAACACCATTATCATGGTTTTCTATAAATGAAAGAAATAAAGGAAGAGTACAGTAGCCCCTTCTTGTCTTGTCTGTCTTGATGTTGCTCTTGACCTCTTTGTTGGCTTCTGCATACTCTTTTTGTGCCCTTGCCTTTTCCGCTCTGGTGCAACTGTTGTTCAGTATAGCTTTCTTCCTCCTTCTTGACTCGATCTTCTTTAATGTCTCGGCTGATATCCACTCCTTGTGCTTATGTTTCCTAAAGCCGACTACCTCTTCGCACGTGGAGTTTAACCTCTTTAAAATTGCTCCATTGATGTTCCATGGGTATGTCGTCCTCTGCTACTAGTTCTTGTAGAACTTGAAACTTGTTGTAAAGAATGTTCTGGTACTCTCCTCTCTCCTCATTATCTCTTAGGAGGCTTACGTTGTATCGCTGTCTTCTGGTTATCACACCGGGGTTCGTCTTCAACTTCAGCTTCACTCTAGTAATCACCAGATGATGGTCAGAAGCTACGTCAGCGCCCCTCCTCACTCGTACATTTGGAGAGATCTTCTGAACTTCTTCTTCATACATATGTGGTTTATCTTGTTCTCTGCAGTAGAGTTGTCAGGAGATACCCAGGTTACCTTATGTATCCTTTTGTGGGGAAAGATGCTACCTCCAATGACCAGACCATTCAAGGCACAAAAGTCGGTAAACTTTTCACCATTATCACTCATCTCACCTAGTCCAGGCCTGCCCATTGCCTTTTCTCAGCCGGTGTTGTTCTCTCCGAACTTGGCGTTGAAGTCGCCCATCACTACGGTAATGTCTTCTCAATAGGCAGTTATCTAAGACACTCTGGAGTCGGTCTTAGAACTCATGCTTATCCTCTTCGTCACTGTCATTTGTAGGAGCATAGCGCTGTATGATGTTGACCTTGATTTTCTCCTGTTTTGTTCTAAATGCAGCTTTGAAAATCCTTGGCCCATGTGATTCCCATATTATAAGTGCCTTCTAAGCTGATCTAGACAACATCAGAGCTTCGCCTTCAGTATGAGGTGCATCTTCTCCTTCATGTCCAGAGAACAGAATCATCTCTCCACTCATCAATCTTTTCAGACCAGATTGAATCTATCTAGTTTCGCTGATTCCGAGCATAGCTGTGTCGTACCTCTGCATCTCTGCTGCTATTTCTGCGGCCTTCCCGCTTTGGAACATAGTCCTCAAGTTCCATGTTCCCATGGTGGTGTCTCTGGAAAGAGAAAGGCGGTTTTCGTCTTGTGGTTTCCAGATACCTCAAGCATTCACTACTTGGCTTCATCCTTCTTCTAACTGAGGATCCTTCCTCTCCAGATAAGGAATCTCTTGTAAGGTCTCTCGTTGGCGTTTCTGCAGCTAGACTTGTTTTCCGCGTTGAGAAAGCTGGCCTCACGCCCAACCCGTAAACTGTAGGTCCAGGGTGCTGTTTTATCTGACCCTCTCCCGCAGACCAATCTGGCATGGTCGAACCTGCCAGGAGCATAAGGCTCACGCCGGTATACCTCTGGGGGTCGCAAGGGCGAGCAAGCTTCCCCGCCACGACAAGGCAAAGCACCAGGGGAAGACAGAACTACATCAATAGCCTGGCAGAGGAGACAGAAGAAGCCGCTTAGAGTGGAAACATGAAGCAGCGGTATGATACCACCAGTAAGCTGAGCGGTAAATATGGGAGACCGGAAAGACCAGTCAAGTACAAAGATGGGAACACCATCATTGGAAAAGAAGGGCAACTCAACAGGTAGGCGGAGCACTTCGAGGAACTGTTGAACAGACCTACCTCTACGCTACTCGGACCTTTCAATTAACTGTGAGAAACCGAGTCATCAGGAAAGCTATTATGAAGTTAAAGAATGGCAAAGCAGCAGGAGCGGACAACCTTCCTGCGGGTCGCTGAAGGCCGACATAGATACCACAGCAGAGATGTTATACACCCTGTTTGCAAGGATATCGGAGGATGAAGAGTTACCAGCTGACTGAAGGAGTGTCATCTCATTAAACTTTTAAAGAAGGGTAATCTCAGTGAAAGTTCCACCTACAGAGAAATTACTTTGCTGTCTGTGCCTGGAGACGCTTTCAACAGGATCATCTTGGAAGAGTGAAGGACACTGTCGATTCCCAGCTCAGCGATCAACAGGCAGGATTTAGGAAAAACAGATCTTGCACGGATCAAACAGCCACCCTCCGAATTATCGTGGAACAGTCCCTTGAGTGGTATTCCTCCCTGTATATCAACTTCGTTGATTGTGAGAAGGCATTCGACAGTGTGGATAGGGAGCCCCTGTGGAAACTACTATGGCACTATGGAATACCTACCAAGCTGGTTCCCTGATTAAGAGTAATTATGAAGGAATGTCCTGCAAAGTGATACACGAAGGGCAGTTTTCCAGACAGTTCCAGGTCCAGACTGGTGTCCGGCGGGGCTGTTTACTGTCCCCTTTCCTTTTCTTACTGGTCATAGACTGGATCATGAAAATGACAGCGAAGCAGAGAAGGTATGGAATCCAGTGGACATTCTAGTTCCAGTTAGATGACCTGGATTTTGCGGATGATCTAGCCTTACTTTCCCACAACCATCAACAAATGCAGGACAAGACAACTAGCCTGATGGACATCTCTGCACAGGTAGGCCTTAGCATTCACAAGCACAAGACCAAAGTCATGAAAGTGAATACAGCCAGCACCGAGCCTGTCCTGCTGGAAAGTAGTCCACTAGATGAGGTAGAGTCGTTTACTTACCTCGGCAGTACCATCAATGTACAGGGCGGTAGGGATGAAGATGTCAAGACTAGGATTGGCAAGGTCAGGACAGTTTTCCGACAACTTCAAACAATCTGTAAATCCAGAGAATTGTCCCAACGCACCAAGATCAGGATTTTCAAATCAAATGTAAAACCAGTTTTACTTTATGGTGCCGAGACATGGAGAATAACAAAAGCCACCGTCACCAACGTACAAACTTTCATCAACAGCTGCCTCCGGAGAATCCTAAAGGTGCACTGGCGAGACAAGATCAGCAATATCAGCCTGTGGGAAAGAACACAGCGGATCCCAGGAGAACAGGAAATGGGAAAAAGGAGATGGGGATGGATAGGGCACACGCTGAGGAAGCCAGTGGCTAGTACCATGGGACAAGCCTTATCTCCTTATTCTTGCCTTGGAATCCCCAGGGTAAAAGGAGAAGAGGTAGCCCCAGAAACACCTGGCGCCGAGACCTCCTGGCAGACACCAAGAGGATGGGCATCACCTGGAACCAATTAGAGGCAAAGGCACAGGATAGGGGGCTCTGGAGGTCTCTCGTCGACGGCCTATACCCCGGGAGGGGTGATAGGGTTAAGTAAGTAAGTCAGTCAGTCAGTAAGTACGTAAGTACAGCAGCCCCTTCCCCAGGGACGGGTACTCTCCCCAGTTTTCACTCACAATGAGCAAAACAACAGCATCAAAACAATATGGTGGAAATCGACCTCTTCAACCACACTGTAAAATAAAGGACCGTCACGTGATTTAACTGGTAGCAAACAACTGGCAGGAAGTGATTAATGGGGATAGCTTGTGCATTTCCTCCCGACATCGCTACTTAAAAGGTGAAAGTTGCAAGCCTCCACTCATGACTGCAATGAGCGAATGCGTAACTTAGAACACTATTCCATTCCTTCCAGTCGTTCGCCATCAGTTTAATCAGCCGATTTCGATGGGGCAAATGGCTGCTCAAATTATAGGTATTACACTGTTTTTGCTACTCGCATTTAGCGCGACCGTGACTGCTGTGGGAGAAGGACAGGATGGCCGAAAGTCTGATTTCGCGGGCTATTCATCGCCTTCCTTTACGTGCAGTATCAACAAGTAAATTTTCATCGAATATACGTTCATCCCATTTGACTCCCAGAAAATGGTCTAAGGCCTGGTTTGAATTAATTCGATACACAGTCTTTCCTCGTTCTTTCCGTGATTTCCCGGCTGATGCAAGCCCTCCATCAAATACATCCTGATCAATTCTAATTTCAATGAGAGTTGCTGGATCGTCCTATCGGCCAGAATACAACTTTCTTTTTATTTCACGATATAGCTCTGCGTGAAATAATTCCGCACGGTCGTCAAAAGAAGGAGCAGAAGGAATAAAAAGAGGTTCCATCCGCTGGAAAAGAATGTCATCTTTAATCTTTAAATTTCTATCTTTGCCATCAGTATCGCTCACTATAACCAAGACAGTGAACCCGCTTTCCGATCTTGTCCACGTCTGTTACAACCACGGGATAAAGTTTACGGTCTACTTTTACTCGCAACGTCTTCCTTTGGGGTGATAACTCCTGGAAAACCTCATCTATGTATTATTTTGGTGCATTGGATTCTCTCTTCACTCACCCTGCCGCCGTATTTACGTATTGTCTACGTATGGAAATTATTCCCCAGCCCCATGGATAAACTAATGCGCAAGCGCATTACAGACAAATAATGCCCGCGCTAGTCTGGACGCCAATTACAGCAAATGTTCATGAATTCGGGAAATATTATTTTCCTTTTGCCTACCGCACAACCAAAACGTCGACCATCGCTTCCATATAGAGTTTTTCAGCGCAATAGAGTTGTTCCGCATAACAACCTTACAGATGCAAATGTACCCATTATGACATTAGACTTGTAAATTCCTTGGCCGTTCGATTATGAGGGCCTCTTATTTCATGTCAAAAACTTCAAAGAGCTGACCTAGAATTGTGCACATTTCTTATAATGAACGCCATATATATTTCTTTATTCTAAGACCTGCAGCGAAGAAGAAACAGCCTCGACAAAGCTATCTTGTAAATAAAGAACGTTGGATCGAATCGTTAGTCTTATTACAACGATTTTGTAAAGATCTTCTCTATCTGTAGCCTGAATTTCAGCCGCCTTCTCCGCTTGCTAAGTCACTCGGGGAGAGAGAGGTCTAAAAGCACTGGGCGATAATGCTGTCCGGTGACGTCACGAGTCAGATGTGGTAATTAATGCAATTTTATCTCAGGCCTCAGCGGTTATCAATCACACGCGACCTTCAGAAAGCGTCTAGACAAAACCTTAGTTTTGGTGGACGTCAATCATCTCCGCCTCCTTACCGACTGTATACAAAATTTACAAAAACAGTCTTAAACCTTGCAGCGGTCCACTCGTAAAAATTATCATTTTACTTTCAGTATGCTCAGCTAGTTCACTAAATACTTGAAATTTGTAACTGGAGACAGGCGGATCGGGTTTCTCAACGGCCATTCGCATGCATGAATGACCCGAGATCAAGCAAATCTACACGCGAACTAAATTATTTCTGTACGTATTTGTCTTGGAGCTACGGACTGAACAAGACTTCAACTTCTTATAAACCTTATAATTTTGTAAGGTAATATCGTTTAGTCTGTAGCGCCAAGAAAAATACGTGCAGAAGTAATTTGTTCGCTCACGTGCAGATTTGCTTGACTCGTCGGAGTCATTCATGCATGTGAATGGTCGTTGAAAAACCCGACAAATTTCAAGGAATGTTAAATGCCAATGTAGTGAGCTAGCCGTACATACCGAAAGTAAAATGATAATTTTTACGAGTGGACTGCTGCAAGGTTTCACACTTTTCTTCAGGTAAATTTTGCATACAGTCGGCAAGGAAGCAGAGATGATTGACGTGCACCAATTTTTAGGTTTTTTAAAGTCGTTTTTGTGCTGAGGGTCGCGTGTGATTGATAACTGATAACCACTGTAAAGCATTGGCGAAATAATAACAACTATGCTTTCGTTTGGAAAACGGCTGTGCTGCTTTGAAAGTTCAATTGCCACGAGTGGAGCCATCTGATATATTAAGGACCTTCCATATCCCGTAGGCAAGTTTAAGAATACATCGCTTCTGCTAAGAAATTCTGAAAGTGCCTTTTCTTATTGCGGATTAAGTTTTGGAGTAGTATTTTAATTCTTGTTTTAGTTTTAGTTTTTAATCTTAGTTAGCTTACCGCATAGATTTTGTCCTTTTTATTGTATTTTAGATTTTAATGTACTTTAAAGGTTTAACATTTATTTTCTCAGAGGACCCTCCTGAAAACCACCTTATGGTGATTGGAGGCCTCCTTTTAAAATATTATGTATTATTATTATTATTATTATTATTATTATTATGAATGTCGAGCATACACCAGAAACGGCTTTAAGTCTTGTTGCATTAGCCCGCGATTTTCTTCTGCCATCTTGAACTCGCGAATTTGGCAATAAAATTATTCTGAATTGTTCGAGTCGGGCGAATAAATTAACACGGCAACCAATCAGAAGCACTACCAGGTTTTTGGGTAGTGAAGTCACCGGAAGCGTTATCGACCAGTGCTTTCAGACATCTCTCTCCCCGAGTGACTTAGCGAGCGGAGGAGGCGGCTGAAATTCAGGCAACTCTATCTGAGAAGCAACAATTAGCTTTGAGAAAATTTGTCTGGTTTCATAAGGTATTTACAAACGCAGCGAGCTGAATAAAATATACAGCAAAATCACGCCAGTTTACATCCGGGCGTGCGACTTTTTCTTGAACGAGAGACAATTGCCATCTCATTTACATACCTAAGGTCGTGAAATGCATACTACCATTTGTAAGGTTCTTTATGGGGAAAAGCTCTAATGTTTTGCAGGTTGAAACTTTACAATTACTGTAATGCACGAGTTATGCTCGTTTGTTTGAATACTGAAGAACTGATCAGTGGAATGTTGGCGCTACTAGGATAATATTATGCTGTACAGGTGACTATGACAAAGCCTGTAGAAAACTTTGGCGGCCAACTGATTTGCATAGAATTGCGACAAAACTGCGACAATGTCTACAGCGGGAGAACGACTTTGTATGAGAGCTTTTGTCGACACTCCACTTGAGTCCGACTACTGTAAGAGCTTTTCGTCTGCACAGCCAAAAATGTCCGAAATTATCGAGTTCAGTTCAGTGTAAAGGGATGTCCACAGGTGTTAGTGAAGGTAAAGCCGGATTCCACCGACCTTCTTCACTCTGTTTGAAATAAAAGATGGTTGCAAGACGGACGATGTTCGCGCTCGTGTATCGGTTTTACCTTCGCCATGACTCTTTTTGGTTGCCTGTACCCTCCCGAAGACGGAGGAGACCGCTCAAGCTTCTGGTAATAATACTGTCTTGTTGTTTGATTTTCTTTTTTGCTCCTATTTTATTCAAAAAGAACAGTGTTAGTTATTCAAGAAGAACTAGTGTCTTCTTCACTGATGAATCTGGTGTAAATTTCACTGGCGAGGAACAAAATTCCACGGATGCAAGTGAAGAAGGAAGAAAAGGTCAACTAACAGTTTCCATCTGGCGCGATTTGTGCGGCGACGAAGTGAAAGTGTTGAGAAACTCGCCATTTTATCCTAGTTATCCAAGCGAAAAGAAGTTCATTCGTGAGTTTTCTGAGTTTCAAATCGAGGACAACAAAATAGAATACGGTCAAACGATAGTTGGTTTCCTAAACCCAGCAAGGAATGGATCATATCGCTTTGCGATAGCCTCCGATGATTCATCAGAGTTGTGGCTCAGTGCAAGCGAAAATCCCGATGAGAAACAGCTAATTGCCAGTGTGTTTATTGAGGGTGCTGCAAGTTGCACGAAAAAGAACGAGCTAAATAAATACCCTAATCAAATTTCGAGCGACATAAATCTTCGCAAAGGAAGTCAATATTACATCGAAGTCATTCATAAACAAGGCAAAGGCGTCGGATTTGTGCAAGTTTTTTGGTCAAATCCTGGCGTCACAGACTTCAAACTGATCAGCTCTGAATACCTATCGCTATGTTCCGATGATGTCGTGGTTTCCCCGAAACAGGATGCCCTGAACCAACTACTTGCTGAGCGTCTTGCAATCTCACAGATAGCATGGGAAAAGTTCTCGAACTTTTTCGCTCTTCCTTTGATTAGCGAAGTGGGTTATCTTCCACAATGCACGTACAAGTCAAGTCAAGTTGTTTCCAGAGACAAGATCGACAAATACAATGGGGTTTACCTAGTTGATCTATCCAACGTGTTCCCTCAAGATGATACTTTTATGGGAAGCAAAGGAAGAGTGTGGTCCTGGAGTAACAGAGTCGCTGATGGAGAAATAATACAATCAGTGGTGGACAAGATGATTGCTGCCCTTTACAGGAAAACTGCCAAGTAAGTAAAAGTTTTGAAATTATTATTGCCAAAACAACAACAATCCCTCGATGGTGTACAGATTAATTCATAAATAAAGCAAGGCTGGACAAACTGCCCGTCAGCTGAGCTGTTTATTTGTAGTCATATTTGTAGCTATTTGCACACTATAGCTGGTTTTCACATGAGGTCACTAAAATTCAAACAACGAAACTATTGATCTTCCTGAGATTTTACTTTAATGATGTATAAGAGCAGCTGAAAACTAATATTCATACAAATTTTCGCTCCGAACGGGTTCTTGGTTTTGTGATACACTACGCTTGAATTTCTAAGCTTTTGCGTGACGCGGCATTTACATGACGGCCTAGAGAGCTGTCATGATTGTCAAAAAAGTGACTTATTTCGGGGAACTTGGCTACCTGAACAGTTCATGTCTTAAAAAAGTATTATTTTAATGTTTTAGTGTTTCCGAGGGATAAATTCACGCTTTTGTAGGAAAACTCAGTGACAGATGTTTCTGCTGGTTTCCGGCCGCCATGTTGGTTCTCATACGGATGGGCACCAGCATGGCGTCTCGATACAAATCTCTGTAAATTTGGGTAAAAAATTTCTTCGCATATCTCGCATAAGAAAAATTGCCGTGACCAGAATTTTGGCGAGAGTCTTTACATATTTACCTTATGGGATTCCGATTGTGAGACGATGTTCTGTGAGCTATTTTTGAGCTGATTCGTTTAACCGACACATGGTCATTTTAAAACAATGTCATTTAGATTTTCTCGCAAGGCTATCTTTATTCTGGAACTCAATTAAAGTCAAAGACAAAAAGCCGTGAATCACTTTGATTTGACTTTGACAGGTCGATTGTGTAGCAACCAAACAGAAAAAGCCGCAAACAAAACAAAAAATTAACGGTGTCTCTATCGGTCATGAAACCACACTTCGATCGTTCGTCCTTCCGAAAAATGGCTGTTACTCTGTAGTTGTATAATTAATAATTTAATCTGTTCTCTTTATGCAAGCAAACTGGAAACTCGAAAGACTTTAAATGACGTCTGGCTCAAACTTGTACGCGCGGACTTGCAGCCTGAGGCTACAAAACCAGCTCTTCTATAATTAACTTCATCCGCTGCAAATCTACACGCGAACAAATTATTTCTGCACGTATTGGTCTTGGGGGTACGAATTGAACAAGACTTAAACTTCTTATAAACCTTATAATTTTGTAAGGTAATAAGTTATAAGTTTTATAGGTTTACTCTCGACATTCCATCTTTCGACATGTTATGTAAACAGCTGAAGGACCGTTTACCTGTGAAACTGGCGCTTTTTCCGGTTATTAGCGGAACAAAATGATCACAAGTATATGATAATTACTGACCTCAAATGAATGAAGAAGATTGTGGACTCCCGATTTACGGGATAATTCAAACGATTTAAGTGTAGTCGATCGACTCTCAAGAGTGACTTCCGGTCAGGGCCGCTACCGCTCAGTTACATGTAATATTTGAAAGATGTAAACATTCAAAGCAGTCGATTTATCTCTCACAGAATGTTTTCTTGATGCTCCTAGCCTTATTATGATGTCAAATAAATCCATCTTTCATGACTAGAAGTTGAGTTTGACCTAGCCTCTTCCGGGCGTTCAGTTAGTTGGGGCGCAGCGCGAAAATTAGCGCGCGAAAATAAAAAGTGCAGTGACAGGAAGCGAAGAAAATAAAAATCCAAACAACCTAAAAGTTACGGTTTTGAAATAAGTTAGTAAAAACCTCCTCCCTGACAAAGTTTGAAAAAATCTACTTTTTCTATCCTGCATAAGTGTCGCTCTGAAATTGAGATTGGATGATTTAAACGACAACTTTGAATCTGATTGGTTGATTTAAACTACAACTTTGAATCTGATTGGTTGATTAAAACTACAACTTTGAATATGATTGGCTTATTGAACTGATAACAAGCGTACTGTCCGAGAAAAAACTGTCCGATAACAACTTGGCAAGTAAATTAGTGGAAAATAGGAGTGTTTTAGCCCAATTACAATCGAGGAAAGGTTCGGGAAAACCAAGAGTAAAAAGCAAAATAAATAAAGAGTAAAATATTCTTTTTTTGTAAGTAATATGCAACTACATGTAATAATGTGCGATACCGACCATACGCGAGATTTTCCTAAACTAAAATTTAAAGATTACCGTATTGTGCACCAGAATTAAGGCTTTCAGCAAATAAACCGATTCATTTTTTCCCAAGAGGGCACGGTAACGAATCGTGCAATCTGATTGGTTCTTAGCGCGGTCCGGATATTCCTATCTCTGACCACGGTCACGGTAACGACGGGAAACAGCGCGGGTGAAATTGTCTTGTTGGTCAATTTTCGTGAGTGAAAAGCGGTAATGATCACTCTTTGCCCTTTTTACACTTTTATCGACGATTAATCAACGCAAGCTTATCCCCCTTCACTTTAAAATGGCAAGGAAAGTCAGCGTAGGTAAATTCAATTGAGTATATTTTAAAGTTGTGAGAGTTTGTTTGGTTGTTTGTAGCTCGGCGCTGTAATGGCACGTAATATTGTATTGTACAATACTGTACAATTTTAAGCAAAAAATGAGTCTATTGTAGTCGAGTTTACCTTTCTGATCGTTGTTGTATTTAAGTGAATTTCTGTGGAATACACTTACCGGATTTCCTCGCTTTGTGCTACTCAATTTACGGTAGAAAGGTCTGATTTAGAGTGATTCGCAATCACTGATAGAAATTGTTTTTGGAGTAAAACTTCAAAATTTGCACGAGCTTTCACTCCGGTAAAACAGTTTTTGAGAACTTAACTGGTGAACTAGATGCAACTAACATAAAGTAGTTCGAAGTAAACTTGTTCTTTAATACATCTTTCTTTGTCTAGTATCTGAGTTAGTCGCTCGTTCGCTCGTTAGATTTTTTTTTACGATGGTTTGTAGACCGCACGTAAGCCAATTCAATGTTGCGTATACAAACCCACTTGCAAACCATTTTACCGCAGGAAAAAAATTAAATATGTTATTTGCCGGCTTAGGGTTGGTCCGTATAGCGAAAAAATGTGACCTTGGCCTTGAAAATGCTTTTAAGACCTCGGTCACAGTTTTTCACCATACGGGCCTCCCAGCTGGCAAATAGCTATGTACTTATTGACTGAGTGGGAAGGCCGGAGGGGAAAATATTTGACTCGCCTGCACGAGGTCCGCACGTACAAATATTTTCCCCTCCGGCCCGGCCTAACTCAGTCAAAAAACATTTTATCATGTGACCACCTAGTGTTGAAAATTTTGAGAATTCTGTTTAAATCTAAATAGGATGCCGCGCGCGGAACAACTACAAAAAAGATTCTACAATAAAAACTTGTCATTCATTCCTTCGCGTCGAACAAGAAACACACAATTCATCGAAAAATACGACTCGTTTTCTCGTGTTCCTTTTTCAATCTAAGTCCAAAATTACAATTCATGCTAACGGGATTGGCTAACCTGTTTAAAAAGCCAACGGAAAGTCGACATAAAGCTGTCAAAAATATGTCAAAACCATCAAAAACTTTCGCTTTGGAAACAAATTTCGCTTCATGCTTCAATAAAATGTCGGCGTCGTTTGAAGCTATTTGTCGGCCTCTTGGATTCTCTTGAACAAGGAAGTACCAGCAACTGAATATTAATGACACCGATGTAGGTTTGCCTTGGTCGCTTGAATTTCCACTACACAGCAAAGCCAGCAAAGTCAGCAAACCCAGGCACTGTTTGGGGGAACCTACATCAGCAAAGGAAGGGTTATTCTGGGGAAACATTCGATTATTATTATTATTATTACTATTATTATTATTATTATTATTATTATTATTTTTATTATTACCAAAAGCAAGCTACATACATGTGCATTTGTTTAGAGAACTGATAAGTTCACTAAATTCTCTGCACTCGTTGTCATTGATAATAGTGTGGTAACTGGCTTTCACGTTTGTACTGAATGTCAGTGACCATTAGTAGAAGACAAAGTTGGAATTTTTGTTTCTAGCTGATCGCCTTCCTGATCTAGTTGAAACTTGCGGAGTGTCATCCTCTGGTTGAATCTCATCGTCGTCCTCCTCCGTAGTCCTATTGTCACCACTGTCGAGGGACTCCACTAGAAGACAGTAGTAAACATCATCGTCAAGAAAAAATTGTATCGTCTTCTTTCTTATGTGGTAATAGATGTCCAACAGTAGCAATTAAATAATGAAAGAATGAAAGATGCGAATGCAGCCATAACACTACTGGAAAAATGACCTGAAAAAATTTCAGGCTGTGAACGGAATTCGAGCCCACGACCTTTGCGTGTCACTCGTTCGCTGCGCGCACTCGTGAGATATCGAGTTGAACACTCGAAGATAAAAAAAATTGTATATTGCGTATTAGCCAATCAGAACGCGCGCTTCTCTAAAGCTACGTTGTAATGGATTACATGCACGCTAACGTATACTGAGTTGATAGCGCGACTTTGATCAAGCTATGTTGTAACTCGGTTTCACAGATCACATTATTTTCATGTAATTTGTTTTCATGCAAGAGTAGATCAACTTCTTCTGTTTTCAAGCTATATCCTTGTGGATTATTCTTGATTCAGTTTTTGTACCTGTATTTACATTATTTTGGGGACTGATGTCATATTGTTTGAGAAGTTCATTAATTACAAAAATGATGGTTTGTGATACAAATACAGAACATTTAGCTGGGTAAGCGGAGTTCATATTCCTTTGTTTGCATGACACAACTCACAAACCTTCACCACGCCGGACTCATCACTTTGTAAAGGGTTTAATTCGAATTCATCTCTGCAGTGTAATTACCTTACGAGCGACCCAAAGGCTTACCTCAAGTTCGCTTCGAAACATGTTCGAACACGAGAAATAAAACAAACGAAGCCAAACAAATACCTGAAATACGAATTATTCTATTAAGAACCTGATGTTTGACTTCTTTAGGTTTCTGCTTGCCTTGCCTGCCTGCTTGCCTACCTGTTAGCATGCCTTCCCGACCTTGCTTGCTCGACTTGACTAAAAGACCGACCAACCGATCGAAGGACGGACGGACACACCGACCGACTGACTGACCGACACACCGATCGACCGACCCACCACATACTGACCGACCGACCGACCGATTGATCGACCAACCGACCGACCGACCTGCTGACCGACCGACTGAGTGATTAATGACTTAATTTGTCTCGTTTTTCTTCCAGGGATTTCTTTTTAAAGCGAATTTACAGAGTAACGCAGAAGTCTGATCCAGTTTATGGTGATCGCTTCTCTGTCGACGTGGAACTTGGTTTACAGCATAGTAAGAAATCATTTCGCTTGTCAGAACACGTCTATCAGAAGAAGGGAAGTGACGAATTGTGTTTTCCAGAAGGAATCAACTGGAACAGCAAAGCCATGGTGTACTTCATACTTCCTGTCAAAGACCAGGGACGATGGGTCTATCATTTTATCAATGAACTCACTGTTGCCAGCTTATTAACCGGTGATACGAACTTTCACGTAGTTGTTGCCGACTTTGAAAGCCAGGATGTTGATATGGCCGAAGCTTTTAACACTTCTCTGTTCCGCAGCAGACACACCATTGTTAACATGACGGGTAAATTTTACAAGACACTCGCGCTAAACGAGGCTGTGGCACGTGTTCCAAGCGAGCATGATATACTGTTTCTGTATGATCTTCACATCGATGTGCCCGTAGACATTGTGGGCAGCGTCAGAAAGGTAATAAAGTGCAAATGTAATTACATTAGAAGCAGGCTCTGTAAGAGTCTTCAGCAATGTTAGCGAACAGGTCGAATGCGTGACCTAAGAGGGTACGAAAGCACGGCCCACTAGGAAAAGAGAGAGGGTGTGGGAACCAGGGGTTGCCTCACTAGTGTCATGTTTTCTCCAACGTCTCCTCCTCATGTCACGCTTTTTCAAGTTGTGCGCAGTGTTCGATGATCTTCTCCATTGTTCTCTGAGATTGCTCGTAGTTTTTAATGGATTGATGAACTGAACTAAGACAGGGCGTGTTCGGTGTTTTCTGTGTAGAATAAACATTTTACTTAGTGTGAATAAATGTTCCTAGTTTCTGTAAGTGCGTGGATGTCGCATGGTACGGAGGAGGAGGAGGAGGCGCCTGCAAGAACATTTGCTCTCCACCAGGCTCCTCATGGTGCATGCAGACCTCAACAAGTCAACAAAAATCATGTCTGACCATATCTACAGTGTATTGGACAACTGCTAGAGAACAAGTGTAGAACTGAAAGAGGCCTGTAAATAAGAATGCTGATGACGATGCTACAGGGCACTTGGAACTATCCCGCTACTGATTGGCTGGAAAAAAAAAATGTAATCATTGCAGATCTCTCGTTAAGGAGAGCAGACGTATTAGAGGCTAGGGTACAAAGATTCTCGGATAAGCGTAAACTACAGTGATAGGATTTACTCTGTATGGGTCCGCTTGTTTAATGTAATGCACCAGTGCTATTGGTGCTAGCCTTCTCTAGGTCCCTTATGTACTTTGACTCGAAATCGTTGTACCACTACTACATGCTCAACGTTATCAGTTTGTCATTCATCTTTCAGAACACCTTTGAGGGACGAATTGCCTATTTCCCTGTAGTTGGTCGTTTAGATTGTGGCAGCTCGTCTGCTGAACACAGAGGCTTCTGGCAACTTAATGGGTTTGGCTTGCTTGGTATATACAAGTCTGACTGGACAAAGATTGGAGGTAAGTGGAATTCAGTTTTTTTAAGAACGTGATCAGAAGAACAACCTAATGATCTCGATGCCGGACAAAGCTTGAACTGCAATATTACCACAATGCAAAGCCTCTAACCGACTGACGAGATATGACTAACATGTTTTTCTCCTGATAAAATTTCTAACGACGGTTAAACACTTTGTTCGCGGCTTGAAAAACTTGACTGATTGATTGAATGATTGATTGACAACTTTATTTACACACGGTAAAAATTCCTTCGGCACAATTTAAAAGTATAATACCTAAGTCTGCCTAGCTAAATTAACTAATAATTAATATAGCATTATAAGAATAAAAACCTATTATTGCTATTATCAATCGAGCAGACAATTAATTGTAATTCACCTCAGTGGTCCCACTGTGTGTAGAATGATCACTATACTTATCTTAAGGAGACAACGCACTACAAAAAAAATCATACCACACAGTATAGAACTATGTCACTCTCTGGATGTATTGAGTTTTATAATATAGATAAGACCCTGCGCGCGCTCTGATTGGTCAAAAACCCATGTTTTATCAGAGTAGAAAACACAGAAAAAAGCGTGTTTTATTGATTTGCGCGTATAAAATCTATATCATAAAGCAAATAAAGAAGCCTAAGCCGTGTATTACACTGTGATAAAACACGACGGGCATTTGAGAAGACGAGGGTAATGTAGAAAACACTCGCCTGCGGCTCGTGTTTTCTACATTTCTCGAGTGTTCTCAAATGTCTGGAATCCAAATTCAACCGTTTTTTCTGCGTTCTGGTCTGCTTGTCGTACGTTGTCTTTGTTTTGTGGGCGTGGCACAGCGGAATAATGAACGACTTAACACAGTTCGATACTTATGCCACCTCGGACGAATTGCAAATTGAAAAAATATCACTCGCCCAAGGCCCCAGCAAAATAAAAGCAGTTTGGAGGCCGAAGGGGGGAGGTGGGGGGGGGGGGAGGTGGAGGTGCTGGCGGTTTGTTAGTGTGCTTGCATGAATGTCGAAAGATCTCGAAAATTTTGTTGCTGGTTGCTCAAAGACAGGACGAAATTAGAAAATAAAAGTGCACTGAAAACACGAAAGACTCTATGTGGGCAGTGGCTTGTGCATTGTTTTGGGTTGAAGGGAAAATATTGACATTTGATTTACTCCCACATTGCCTTTCTCCTACACGGAATAAAAGTGGATTCTGATGAGCTGTTTATTGCAGCCTGACACAGTAAAACTGAACTAACAAAATTCTTTTAGAAACTTAGAGAATTTGTTTCCCTGCTAGCAGAGGCTCTTTTCCTGGTGTTCGCTGACGGGAGAAAAGAGACCTCTACCATGGGTCGAAAGTGGCTATTTTTAGTATGCTCCGCGGCTTAGCGACCGAGCCATCACGTGATGTTCATAGCGCGTGACGAAAATAAAACCTTTCACTCAAACTGGCTCGAAAAACCCACGCAGATGGCGCGCTATGTCCCACACTCACTGTGTAGAAAACAAAGGAAAATATCGACTAGATCGCCAAAACGCGCTTAAAAAAGTACAAAAATCATCTAGAGATAATTGTTGTCTGAACTGTGGTATTAACTTCAAGTTATCTGGACAGGGAAGCTTTTCAACACAACCACAACTGCAGAAGTCAAAGAAAATTTAATAGTCCGTCTCGGAGAGTCGCCAGATTTTTCCTTGTCATCCCGACGGGTTTGCAAATGCTGTAAACGAAAGGTGAACTCAGTTATAAATAGAACATTGATTCTCGAACAAGACAAACATTTCTCATCGACAAACAACCACAACAAGTGGGTTATATTTAGATGGCAGAATTTTCCCCTTTTCCCTTCCTACAACTAGCACAGCAATCTGGTAGATGAGAGTTTTCCCATGCCCGGTCGGCAAGCACGCAAACGTGTCTCGCCCGTTTCAAAGGGCTTTCAAATGCTCGTCACTCAATTTTTTTATTTTTCCATCGTCGAGGTTATCCAAAACGGAAGAACGCAAACTTGTGACTCTTTAAGACTGACCTCTTTCGAGCACGTCGATGAGCACGCCATGCACTGTGGGCTCAATAAATGACAGCGAAATTAATGTAAAGAAATGCGCAAGACGCAACGGGCTCAAGTTGCGGTCAGCGAACAACGCAAGGAGCATGCGTTTTAAATAGAGCTGTCCAAGACTGTAGACGGCGGTTAAATCAAAGCCATTTTCGTCCCATGGCAGATGTCTCTTTTCTCCCGTCAACGAACACCCGGAGAAGAATCTCTGCTAGCAGGGAAAGAATTTGCTTGTATGAACATTTAGTTGTACAACTCTGATTCATTTTTGCTCTGTTTGTTCAAAGGAATGAACACCGAGAATTTCAAATACAAATGGGGTGGGGAGGACTGGGATCTACTGGACCGTGTTTTGAACGCCAAGTTGGAAGTGGAACGAATCAAGTACCCAGGCCTCTATCATCATTATCACAGTACACAAAAAAAATGGAATTAAAGATATTTTTTATTTGTTTTATGGAATCTACACGAGATCATGATATGGAAATAGAAAAAGAAAATGGATCTCTTTGTTATTTCACTGCGATTTAGCCGTCTGAAAATGTGAGATATTACTTCCGGTTAGGTCAGAAACCGCAGGGGGTTACGACCTGGGACTAGTCTGGCTGTGACGTTAAAACAAGAACGTACTTCGACATATTTCTCCCACCAAAATAATAGAAACGAAACAAACAAAAAAAAATAAATAAGTGAAAGAGACTAGGAATTGGGCAATCAAGCGTAATTCCAATTTTGATTCAAATTTGTAAACATTCACCGTTATTACGACAGATATGTAGACGCGGTGTAAAAACAACGATATCCATTTTCTCTTTCGATTTCTTTATTATGATCTCGTTTAGATTCCATAAAACAAATAAAAAGTATCTGTCACAGTGATACACTTTTAAAACGCTTGGTGTAGCCGCGCCTGGAGTGTTTGTAGCGCGCCTCCTATGCGATGTTGCTTTACCTGGCCTACGTACCGCCTCACCAAGTTGAAAAATATCGGTTTAAATTCTCACATCATACTGCGACTACTTAACGGTTTTAAAAGGTGTTGTGTAAGGTTTAAGATTAAAGATTGTGAATATCGCTTTCTTTTTTTTTAAATTTAACTTTATTTGTTTTCTGCACTACTATAATCAATACCTTTGCGCCGCCATGTTATATTCTCCATTGTTACATTCAGTACTAGTGTAGATGTATTATCTCAATAAAATGGTCATAAAATTACATGCAACTGTCTTCGATGTTTCTTTCCACGAGCCAGATATGCTACCAAACAGTTTTTTATCTATCGTTTGAGTGCCTTTTGAGTTGTTGGTAGCATAAAGCCAGTCAATTGCTAAGGTCTTTACAAAATTAAACTGACAGATAGTATATGTATGATCAATATTGATTCTTGCTCACCACTGTAGAGGCATTCGTCATCCGTTTAATACCATATCAATAAAGGTTGTCTTTGGTGACTTTAATTCTATGGATTAATTTAGACTGGATTTCCTTCCACTTTGTCTACTTGCAGATGTTTTATAGCGAGGTTTTTTCGTGGCATACCCATCCAGCTTCATTGTGTTATTCCATCTCCTTGGGCCAGACTGGCTAGCCGTGTGAATATCAGTTTGAAAAAAAAAAAAAAACTAAATGCGACGAAATCTGCATTAGACTTGATTCCAGGCACTCTTCAAACAGGATCACACCACAAGCTTATTTGTGTGAATTCATCTGAGACCATCGTGGCCATGAGGTAGCCAACAAATATTGTCTTGTTGATGGCAAATTTACATCGGTTCCTCTTTCTAAGCAGAAATGTCTCAACTTTCACTTCATAGCAAATATTCTCCTAAAACTTTGCCAGGCAGCACACACCAGGCTTACTTCCAGAGTCAAAACTATCACCTTCAGTAGGGGAGAAGAGGGTTTTAATGGGGTGGTGGCTTTTAAGGCCAACTTTTGATATTTTGGCTTTTTTTTCGGCCAATGGTTAATTTATTTCCCTTAGGATTAACAAAAATCTTACTAACTAACTACCATCGATAAAAAAGTTAAAAATATGTATTGACTAACGTAAAACATATTGAAAATCCCAGACCATTTCGGACATGGTGTAGAACAGCCGGACGTCATAAATATTCATACTTCCTGAAGCATGCATTAGGGAGTTTACGAAACCACGACGGCAACGGCAGCGGGAACGTCACTGAACAAAAGAATTAATGAGCAGAACAATGTCTGTGCACGTGCGTTATAATTTTTGGTACATTTCTTTGCCGTCCTCTGCAAAACAACAATGTGAAATGACCAAATTTTGCGTTGTCTGGAGAACGTGAACCACGGTGGCTAATATTTTAAATTTTTATTTCAAATTTATCGCTGTGTTCCGGATTTAGTTTTGCGATAGTTTTGACAGTGATAAACAAAGTAAATGACTTTAGAGTATCGCGAGATTCATAGGTAAAAGATAAAGCCATTTTTTAATCGACGTTGTCCTCGGCGTCGCCGTCGTGGTTTCGTAAACTCCCTATTGTCATAACAGTGACGCGATGAAGCGCGAAATTTGAAAGCGAACAATCTTCAATTTAGAAGAGATGGCGTCAAAAATGGGCGAGAACCTCACTTTAATTTTCGTTTTAAATGGCTCTAGGTTGAAAAAGTCCACACTTGTAGGCTGCGAAATGAAGACGAAATAACACTTATTTAATCGAGACGCCCAGGAGACATAAACGACACGTAAAAACTATTGGAAATTTGAGTCAAATTGTAAATGATTTTATAGTCATTTTAAATAGGATTTCAAAAATGCTCTTTTTCTATCTTAAATTTCTAGTTTCTGGTCCAACTTTTTATGAACTTGTAACTTGCATAAGTTTCTTTTTAAAGCAAATTCAGATACTAAGCTGAAATGTCAAGAATAACGGAAAGGGAGTTTTTTGAAATTCGTGTTCCCTGTATTTCGTATTACATAATGATCCCCTTTGCTCATTAATACGCATATATGCCGCTTCTCTGAGTTCATGAATCTTGCTTTAGCACCACTTTCACTGTTCCCTTGGGTGTTCAGTAATGGTTGAAAGTGTACTTTTCAGTCTGCCCGATTTTGCTACGATCTCTAACCAACATTTGCGATTGCGGCCGACCGTCAAACTCGGAAGCTATTATCAGAGTGACCAAATTCATTTCAAGTGGCACTCAGAGTACGCGTCGTCCTGTGCAGATAGATATTTGAAATTTTAACTAGCTTTGCCCGTGTTCTGAGTAATCTTTCACATTCTGCTCAGAGGGAAGAGCGAGATAAGCGCTGGGAAATTTTTCTCGAGATGGCTACTGAAGCCTTTTGAACTACTGATTAATTCTTGAGCTTCAGTGAACGCGTTTATCGTTTTTGGAATTAGCCTTTTGAACACCGATTTGAATGAAACATTTGCTTATTTGTCGAACAGAAAATAAACATAAATCAGAGTGTAAGACTTGGATCAACGATATGTCACTACAATTTGTCCAGCACCGCATAAAAGGAAACTATGATAAGTCGGTGCCTTTTCAAGGACTGTTAAACAGCACACATTTGCAGGTCTTGCAAGTCATTTGCAAATTTCTCGATCTGCTAACAATGGCTGGGGAGAGACATAAAGCGTACGGATATCACAATACTGAAAACTTATAGCGCTCGTTTCTTTTCTGTGCAGAATCTCTTACGATGCTGGTTACTCTAAATATGATGTAAATGGTGAACAACTAGTTTGTCTAAAAGACATAATTATATCTTGCAAGTGAAGAATTATTGTTGACTATAAAAACGCAAGAACAAAAGGATCATTCAAGTGTTTTGTTTGTCATTCGCGCGTCAAAGCGTACGACAATTTGAAATTCTCTTAGAGTGATTTCAGTTCTATATTATAAAACACAAGTAATTACGATTTTCACCAACTTCCAAACTTGAGCGGGAGAGCGCACTTAGTCTTCGGTTCGCGAGCGCATTTAACTGCCAGTATCGTGCAAATAATTAAGATACAGGGTTAAGTACCAAATGATCATATGATCGTAACAAGTAAAGCTTTTTGAAGCGATCGAGATTTCGCGGAACTCTATTGTCTGTTGACTGCTTGTACAGTTGATGGACTGGTCTTCGCAACCGCAAGGAATTATGGGTAAATTTGCATTTGTATGGATAAACCGCAACCAATTACAGTTCATCGAAAATCCACGTGGGAGCTCTAGTGAGACAAAAGTAATTTATGCCAGTAAGTAAGTAACAAAGTTATACAACGCTTACGAGTGGCATACCATGGAATATCACTCGAATCACTTGTATTTTCACGGAATACTCACAAGTCTTTATTATTTTACACCATGCCATAGAAAGACAGTGGCGAACACAGTCAATGCAGCTGACGATGGGAAGGATGGGTGTAAGCAGTATGAGTTCTGAAAAACCCATTTCGGAGAAACTGATAAATAGTACTGTATTGTCTTGTACTGTTAGCGTTTACAAGGAAAATAGTGTAAAGTATCGCACGGACCTCGCCTTACAGATTGCGTGCCGCGTTTAGCATATGCTTGAGTTTTCATTCTATGTAATTACGATACGGGCCTAAGCCAACTATTCATTCGGCATATTCATATGAAAACATAACACTGAAAAACTGACATTTCTAATTAGTGTCGCGTTTAAGGGCCCATTAACTGATCTTTTTGTAGACTGCGAGCAGTCTCTCTTTTCCTCGAAAACCGCGGG
The DNA here is from genome assembly GCF_042242905.1 of Orbicella faveolata. Taxonomy (NCBI): domain Eukaryota; kingdom Metazoa; phylum Cnidaria; class Anthozoa; order Scleractinia; family Merulinidae; genus Orbicella; species Orbicella faveolata. Next base: position 18,684,026 of record NW_028301576.1, on the reverse strand, counting down.
GAAGAACGTAAAACAAGTAAGCGTGCTAGCGTGACTGTGAGCGTGACGTGCGAGCGGCGATGCCGCGAGCCGCTAGTAGCGGGGGCGTCGGAAGACAAGCAAAAAGAGAGACTGCACTGGTTTCATACAACGATTTGGATACTACTTTGACAGGTCGCATCAATAACACCTCCGCCGGGTTTTGAATATGACACTCCGGTGTCTACTTCCTCACGCGAAGCTATATCCGATAAGATGTGATGAATTGTTCGACAGATTGCAACTGAAATCAGGCAAATGACCTCTCAAAAGTGTTTATACGGCTCTGTCAAACGGCTCTACTCTGCTTTTAAGTCTTCCTAATAGCACAGTCCTTCAAAAACCAGTGTGAAGCATAAAACTAATAAAAGGTCGGAAGATCGAAGTTCAAAATAGAGCGGCAAATGTTATGAACCGTAGGAGTCGCACCTTAGGAGACAAACATTACAACAGAGTTTGGGCGTGCGCTGCATGTCACTTATAAAGCCGGGTTACTGACAGATGTGCGTCATAACTTCCTAGACCGACCAATAGAATTACTCCGTCACCAGAGTGCCGGGCATCCAAATCACGGTTGTATGAAACCAGTGCAGTCTCTCTTTTCGCTCGTCTTCCGATGCCCGCGCTACTAACGACTCGCGGCACGGCTACTTGTAATCTTTTTGAGCCGATGACAAGGAAAATTTATTTTTATCTAGCCTCGTCATTCTTTGTTACTTCAGAGTTATTTCTCGTGTTTTAACCTTTTCGTGATCAGTTACACCAGTAATGACGTCATGAGGTCACGCCCATGGTCAAGTGACTAATTCCGAAAAAATGTAAAGGCTTCCAGGCATATTACTTTATCGGGAGGTTTTTTTCGTTGATTTAAGCTTTCATTTTTAATCCTCATTACGCTATGCATAGGTTAGATATGGGGAGAATTTCAAAATATTAAAAAATTCGTAATTTTCTGAAAAAGGCACGATTTCACAAAAGGGTTCCAACTTTAACTTGAATCGTAGCTCGTCGAAAAATGTTGGATTTAATAAAAATCCGCATTTCCTTTAGCATTTAAAAAGTGGCCCCGAAGTTATCCTATCAGCGCTCGCCCAGTTCACACTGTCAGCGGCACTTTGATAAGATCAAACGAAGCACACGAAAGCCTAATGGAGAAAGTTTTTCTTTTTCTTTTGCGCTCGTTTTTCTGTTTTTCTCTTATTTTGTTTTTGCTTACTTATACTTGTTTACTTGGCATTGTGTGAAACACACACAAAAAAATTCCAAAATGTAACCGAGTTTGCAGGCCACTGAATTGTTTAAAACAGTCTTGCGCTAAGGCTGACTTAAGTCACCGGAAGTGAAATTTCACCTCGCTTATTAGACCCTTAAACTTATGATGACCAAAGTCTTCAGCATCAGCGTTTTCTGGTTATCGGTAGGGTAATATGTTGTTTATCTGTTTCGATTGGCGTTTCAGCTTTAACGAAAAACAGAAATATTCCAAAATAAGTATACTAGTCAAAGTAGGTTAGTACCTAGTTTGTAGCGGAGCTCTTGCGTGCCGAAAGCGCGCAAGTGCAGCCCTATACGCTAAAAAATTTGGTTACTCGTATGGAATCTATTTGTTTTATATAACAAAGAAACAAAATATGTAAATGACGTCATCTGCACGTCTGTCCTTGAATTCATCATAATGTTGAACCAATCAAAATGCGAGAGTAATGAGATCTATTATTTAAATAGGTCTGACTCGCACCATTATCGCACCATCTTTTGACTCGTTCCTTCCTTAGTTGTTCACTTTCGTTTGTCGAATAAAAACTAAGTTAACAGTAACCGAGGCCCACAGGATATCTTTGCAATGTTCGTGATAGTATTTCCTTAACCAGCTGTGAATCAGCCGGGTATCCCAAAGTTGACCGCGATGGTCGAATTTTTAACTACCAGCTTCACTTGTGAACCAGTGAACCAGTTGAAAAACAAAAAACGTTTAATTGGTTTCTTTTCATAAAAATCCCCGACTACCTTTAACAAATTGACCTCAGTTTTTCATGCGTCTGTCCTGTTCTTGATCATCAATTTCGTCATAACACTGTCAAAGTAGCTGTGGATCCACGGGGCGATAGCCGAGTGGACCCGCAGACTACTTTGACAATGTTATGACGAAATTCATTGTCAATAACAGGACAGACGCATTAAAAACTGACATCAATTTGTTTTTTGCGATAACAAATTGTCAAATTGCCCGCTCTCACCCGTTGATACATCGCATAAATTATAAATTCATGTGTCTGTCCGCTTATTGACAATAAAAATTAGCCAATGAGCGCGCGAGAATTTCTGCAGTTACCGTAAAAAATAATATTTAAAATTTCAGGAAACTTATTATTACAAATCATGCAGGGATGTAAGAGCGGGCATTCCCGATTCTCTGAGCGGGCTGTACTCCATTCAGCCTGTTCTTGGTGGTCAAGTTATCACTGTCTACTGTGAAATGGCGATTGCCGGAGGTGGCTTCACTTTTGTCCCTAGAACAGACATCCGGGGTACCGTAAGACAGCAAATGATCTCTGAGCTGTTTAGTAATCGCACTCAGGTACTGATGAGGATTCAAAAGAAAGATGGAACTCAACCTTACACGCTTGCACAACAGCTGCCGGAATACAAACAACGTTTACTTGGAAATAAAATGTTTAAGCAAGCAACCGGAACGATGATCCTGCTGGTATACGTTGGATCAATAGTGATCTAATCGGCTTTACATATAAAATGAAGAATACAAAAGCGAAAACCAACACAACGTAGAATGATTTTTTGAAGGTGTACTATATTTCGGCTGGTCAAACCAGCCTTCTTCAGGTACAATGGAAGATTTTACATTGGTGCGTGTTTTTATGTAGCCGATATTTACGTAATACCGGAAATACGCAAAAGTAATTGACAGTGTAAATTGAAGATAAGCATACGGTAAAATAAAATAACATGATAAAAGAACATAATAAAAGAAAACAAATGGAAACAATTAATATGTTTCTTCGCGGATGTTCAGACCATCCGTATGCTTATCTTCAATTTACACTATCAATTACTTTTGCGTATTTCCGGTATTACGTAAATATCGGCTACATAAAAACACGCAAATGTAAAATCTTCCATTGTACCTGAAGAAGGCTGGTTTAGCCAGCCGAAATATAGTACACCTTCAAAAAATCATTCTACGTTGTGTCGGTTTTTGCTTTTGTATTCTTCAGTTTACTTGGAGTTCGTGTCAACAATTATGATGAAGTCACTTGGGAGACTACTTGTTGCTAGGTAACAAAACTATTGTTCATCATACTACATAAATCATTTATAGTTTATTGCTAACTGTAGAATTCCGTTGCACTTCATTTTTGTGTTGACTTTCACATGGCAAATCTTTGCTTTCGCCAGAAATGATTCCCCCTGATGTATCAGGCATAAATGGAAACGTTCTCGGATTTCTGTCCAATGGGAAAAAATCTGCGCTATACACACTGCGGTGGCTTGAAAGAGAACCTTTTCGCTTTTCTGCCCAACCATCCCAAGCCACCTCCAACCGATAACTATGCCGATAGTTTGATCTACGAGCGAGAGGGAATGGCAGTAGAGTGGCGAAATACCGCTGTACTACCACCCACAGGGCTAACTATGCCAACTGAGTTTCTCTTCCTGACAGAAGTGCATATGCGAGGATGTGGCTGTTATGCTTCCAGTGACCGCTGGACAGACGCAAATGGGACTGCCGTTGAATTTCGTTAAGCTTCGAAAGCGAAGCGAAATACGTCAAGTGTTACCCGCAAGTTTAGGGAAAGGTTTTCGAAGCCTGCTGATTAAGGTGAAGCCGGATGACTTCTCATAAGCGGAGCATATACGTATGCCAGCTTGTCTTGCACAAGAAGTAAAATATCTTCGTTAAGTGCTAGTCACATGAAAATATCAAGAACTTTTATCGTCTAACCTCGCCTTGTAACTAAGATTACTCCAGCTTAAGTTTTAGGCGAGCTTTTCTGACCTCATTGTATACATTTAGTGTCATTAGCATACGACTTTAATACGTCATTTCTAACATGATTCCTCCTCAGGTAGAGAGGACATCATGTTCGATATAAGTTGACCCCAAACAGCTTAAGAGCTTATGAAACGTAGTACCTGTTTCAGGTTTTTGGGTGTAATACCGAAGGTGACAATGTCTTTCAAAAACTGCAAGAGTTCTAGGTGGCCCGTACATTCTTTGTAACACTTTGAGTTTTAAAGCCCGCGTGGCACAAAAAGACATTTAGTACGTCTTTCTCAGTCAAATTCCTTAGGACAGTTGATCTTGCTATGACCTTTTAATATTCAGAACTGATATTTTTGTAGTTTCGACTGAGATAATATACCAAACACTCGAAACAGTGTTTTACAGCATTTCCAAACACCTTGAAGTTCGTCAAAAATACTCTGCAATACACCGAATGCAAATATGGCGGACCGCTCGGTTGGCGCCCGGGACTAGTCGCATGTAAGCGAGTCTAGTCAGGCTTTGATGTTTTGTTTTGACAATGCTTTCCCAGAAAAGTCTTGCTTCGTTGTCGATCTGGTCTGTTTTTGTTTCGCCCTCCCTATAAGTTGTTGTGTTCCTGAATGCCACCAGAAGGAATTGAAATCTTCCACAGCAGAGAAAGTGTTTGTGTTTTTGTTTCCGAGGTCTCCTCTCAGGGAAAACAGACGAAGGAAAGTAGTTCACGATCGCCGAAGGAACTGTTAAAGTTTGTTCGTTCAGGCTGGAAGATCTTAGAAGATGTGTAAGCGACCGCATTATATAGCTCCAAGTCGTTCTAAAGATTCCCTTTAACACGTAATTAGTATTCGGTTAGTCCGGGCTTGTTTTTCTGGTCGGCTGGGTAAGTTGCCGGCTTTTCTTCCTTCTGTGAATTTTTTTGTTTTACCCAAAATAAGGGGGGTGCGGGGAGGGCGGGCTCCCAGCGCCCCTTCCCTAGATCCGCCACTGATATCTAAGTAGTAGGAGAACGTATACCTACCATGGTTAGTTAGCTACTATCATTGACTGGAAATTAACATCGCACTTCAAGCGCGCATTTCTCATTGGGAGTCGATAGCGACTAGCCGTATACTCACATCTGCGGTTGAAAAAGCAGAGGAGAAAGAGGGTTGGAAGAAAAATAAAAAGAATCTTTTACTGAAAACAAATTCTTTCAGAAACGTTAGCCATCAGAGTAACAGAAAATCGACCCGAGTGATCGTGCGCGATAATTAAGGACACTGCGTGGTCCGACACCGCGGATATACGTTTTTTTGGGGCGCGATACAGTATTTTACTGGACAGCGGTACACCTTAATTAACAAAACTACAAAATGCCCGCAACAGGAGGGAAAGGTGAACGCGTCAGATTTGACTGACCCGATGATCATGGCCATTATGACGTCACGGCGAAAGAATTGCGCAAATGCACTCAATTCTAGGGTTTCACCCACGTGATCAATAGCTTAGCAACGGTTCCTATCCGCCATCTTGGTGTCCCTCAAGCGTAAACAAAGCGTATCCAAAGAAGAGTTCATGTGAGAAAGAAGGGATGGTTTTATGCGTTGTTGTTGGCTGTTCGAGCAAAAGTGGAAATCGTGAAGGCTTAGGGTTTTTTCGTATACCTAAGATTATTACAAATCAAGGGGAAGAACAGGAGGAACTCACTATTAGGAGGAGAAACGAGTGGATTTCTGCGGTGATTTGCGGCCACGCTACAAATAAGAGAGCGCTAGAGAGTGAACGAGTTTGTAGCAAACACTTCGATCTGAAACTACCGCAACAGAGCGGCTTTGGTCGATAAATTGGTCAGCAAAAGGATCAATTAAACTTAAAGCCACTGCTTTAATTTTGCACTGGTTGAGTTTGGCATAAAGCTGATGAATTTCTCCTTCGAGGGCGCCGATGCGCGCTGCATGCGCTGTGGCGCCGGCTGATGCAGTCCCAGAACTAGAAGCTGCTGCATGGTTCGAGGCTTGCGGCTGTTGTAGATCCTCAATTTTCTGGTCGAAATTTTCTTTGAGCTTGTTAGCTGATAAAAAATCGATGTCCTTAGCCCTCGCATCTGGCACTTCATTGACATATGTCGGTAAAATCCATGAGCATTTTACCTGTGTGCAAGCGAGCTTGCCATGAATTCGTGTAGTTGCCTCTAAATAAAATAACCCACTCGCGATATGTGAGCATGACTCAGCCTGTCCAGCTTTGCATCCCAAGCAATGGGCTGACAAAATAGTCCCATCGTTTTCGGAAATGACCCAAATGTTCACTAAAGGATCATTCATACGCTGTGAATGCCGAGCACTTACTCTCACGACATACTACTACTGCCTACAACTGAGGTTACAAATCCCGACACCATTTGATTAAACGCCTCCAGACTCTTGAACGCCTTGAACTGCTTGTTGGTGTAGAAGCTGGTGTCAAGAACGAGGTAACTCAGCAAGACCGAGACTTCCACTGGAGGCAAGCATTCTGGACTGAACTGCTCGGCTGTTATGCTTGCGGGGTCAACCCCGATGACCGAGATCTTTTGCGAATATCTTTCCTTTACTCGACTCTCTAAGCTTTTGGCATTCTCAGAGAGCACTGGGATACCTTTAGATGAATGCCCGGTACTTTTATCGTGTTTTTCTTTCTGGATATTCATGTAGTTGTCGAAATAATAGAGCGATAATAGAGAAGCTTCACTGTAGAAATGGACTATTATTGGCATAAATTTGACACCCGAGGGACACTAACATGGCGGACACTGATTTAATCAAAGCTTGTGACGTCACGTGAAACCCAAGAATTTTCGAAAATGGCGTCGTCGCCTCTTGCTGATACAACTTTTTGTGGCGGATTTCTCCAATCATTCCAGCTTCAGATGGTATTGTATTTGGGTCTCAAGGAGTAATTATCATTTTTCTTTCTTGAGAGGTAAGTAGATTTTAATTATAACCGAAACATCTTACATAAAGTGTATTGAAAGTGTTACAGTCATCGCTCTCCGGTGGAAATAGGTGGAGCAAAATTTTGACTATTCGCCCTGGAAAATTGCCTTTTTTACGTAATCTGTAACCTAAAAAAACGTGTAACTTGGTCACAGAATGGCTTATATGTATAGGAAAACATTGTAATTGAAGATACTTTTGAAGAATCAGCGGTAAAAATGATCAGTCCATTTGATTATGAAATATCTGCAATCCCGTGCTCGGAGTGTTCTTTCACAAAACTAAAACCTTTTCACATATTCTGCAACAGGCCTAGCAAACATAAATATTATCCACAACGATGGAAATGAGAACTTTCACAAACAAGAACTTAAGCTTAATTAATTAATTAAGCCTGCCCAATGCACATGTACAACGGTGGTTAAAAATTACGGCAGGTATATTTTGCAGGTTGCAGGTTGCAGGTTGAAATTTAATTATAACTGGAAAACCGCTGGCACTTAAAAGAGACGTACAGGTGGTAGACTTACCGTGACTGTCACATGACGCTGTTTACAATCGCTCAGAAAGGTGGCTTTCACCTCAGTGCCAAACCGGCCGAAGCGATGGGAGGAGAGTATATTCCTATGATTTTAGTCTGCAATGAATTATTGTTTTTGAAGAAACATCTGAAATATCATCTGAAATATCTGCTGAATTTGGTTTCTTCCCTGTGAGTACCAAAATGAAAGCACACTGAGCTTGTGCTAGTATATTCCGTCGTTTAAAATCTTATATTATTTCATTTTTATATTTATTTGTTTCATTTGTGATGGCAATCTTTTGTTGTTGAGGGAAGACCCAAGCCAAATCTGGAATCTTGAAATGGGTAATTTTGACATATCAAAATATCCGCGAAGGATGAATGAACAGCTACTGAAAGTTTCAGCCCCTTAGAGTAAATCGTCTTTTCGAAAATTTGAAAAAAAGTTATTGGGGGATGGCATTTACCCTCTCCCCCTGCCTTGTACGTCCGAGGGTTAAGGGATATTGCAAAGAGTTTTGCATTCATTGAGCTTCCATTGCCCTAATTAATATTCAAAGACTTTGTTAATGACATTAATATAGAAATATCTTTGATAAACTGATTCTCTAATATCTAATATTTTTAGATTTCGCATTTGTCTCTTTGTTAAAACTAGTCTCTCGTCACGTTGTTTAAACAGCTTTTGTCACCAAAAAATAACAGATGCCAAAAATTTTATTATTGATTTCATTAGGCCAAGGGTGACTCTAAACTGTGGTAAAATTAGTTTTGATTTTGAAAGTTGGATTTAAGCAATATTTGAGTCAGAATTTGAGCTAATTTGCGTTGTAGCTAAATGTTGCTTGACATGGGTAAGAAATGACAATCGTTGATTGGCACCTGTCACTTCAAATGACTTGAAATTCCTGATGTAAACTAAGATAGGTCCAATGTATATTTGTGTAAAATATCAATAAAATTTAGTGCATTCTGTAAGCAGGAGTGGGGTCTAAATTTGATGCTTATTTTAGTGACACTTTTGGGATTTTGGTCAAAAAACCAGGGGAGTGGTCTAACTCCTAAGGGAAAAATCGCGGAGCCGGCCCACTTTGTCTTTTAGAGTTTTTGGGTACTACCTTCAATCTGACAAAGTTTCATCCAAAAAGGATAGATGGCATGTATCACCCCTGCCTGGTCCTTTGGTAAACTCGGTCTTAATTCCCTTGCTGCTTGGAACCAGATTCTGTATTTTATAGTTCTTTCCATATAACATCCCACACAGTTTTCTTTGACAATCTATACAAGTTTAAGGCTACCGTATACCTTCAGGGGTGTCTCGCGTCCAAGCGATGTAGCGCGTCCGGTTTAAGCGGTAGATACCTAAACCCCTATATCAAATTAAAGCTTATAGAGCTGGCTATCAGTATACCAAGAATTTTGAAATGAAATGAGTTGCCGATTTTTTCAGGACCACTAAATGCGAGCGCCCTAAACACCTTTTGGAAGCTACTAGTCAAAGCGAATTTTGTTTTTCGCCAATTTAGTTTTTTCCCCCGCCGGTTTAAGGGCAAAAAGCGTTAAAAAAGCGTGTCTGCGTTTTGCCATATTCAATTGCAGTAAAAAGTTACAGAACACTTTTGAAATAGGATTTGAAAAATGTGAAGTGATCGTACAAAAATCGCTCTCGGAGAAAAAATATTCCGAAACAAACAATTCGCAGACAAGCTTTTGTTTATTATATGTTAATCTAGCTACTGTCCAAATTTGAGGGCAATCGAAGAAATTCCCTTTGACTTGTAACTCTAAGTGTCTGCTTCATGCGAAAAAATTTATTCGAGAAAACACCGCTAAGAAAAATCTTTTACTTCGCAAACAAACTCTGCCCACAAACGCCTTCATCTAGGTTCTCAGATCACTGAGCCAATCAGCGTTTGGAAAGTTTTTTCTTGCGGGGAAATTTACGCGCGAATCTCCAAAAAACCCTTGTGTTTCGCAATGCGCTCAAGGCGGAGAGATAATTTTTCTGTAGCTCGGTTTTTCTTGAAGCTGGTCTGGCAAAATGCAGAAGACGAAAGAGGATACGAACGCTAGGGTGGCTGGGTGAAGAAAACAAACAAAAGAAAGCGCGGCGGAGTAAATGTGCTTGGATAATATTCCAGTGGATCTCAATGCGTCAGACAATTCATCGGTATCGGACTCAACAGAAGAGTCACTGTAAAAATCGTTGTTATCACTGTCAAGTTCCCAAATTTTTAGAGAAACTTTGTCTTCTCTTGACTCGGTCTTTTCGCCCGCTTGATACGATAGCCATAGCTTCATCCGCGAGTTCAATTTTCGCTTCTTCACTCCGAGATGTATTTTCATTCGTTCTTCGCTGTTTTCGTTTTTTCGAACTGGTCCACGGAATTACACCTAATACGAAAAATGCTTGGATTAACAATGCTGATCAACTGAGTAGAGGTGAGTAGCCAGCCAATTCGTGGTATCCATATAGGTAATATTCCCGCGAAAGTCGTCTCGGTTGATTGCATACACGTTATAGGGCTGCCAATCAAGAGGAAACTTTACTTCCGGCCATAACGTAAAACCTCCATTTCTCCGCCAATATTTATTTTTTCAATTTTTTTTCAGAAATTAGAGATTAATCTTCGACCATTACTTTGACCCAACAATCCAAATTTGAAGAAAATTGCCGATCTGAAGGTATACTGTAACCTTTAGTGAACTTATTGAGATACAAAAAAGAAAAAAACTTAGAACCCAAAGCACCAGTTTAGGATACCTTTCTTGTCAGAGGTGTGTGACAAGAAATAGCTTTGCACTGCATGCTGAGGCCCGAGGGAACAGATCCTGCTCCGATCTCATATTTGACGAACATTTTGACATGAAATAAAGCATCTTTCTACCAAGAGGTCTCGTCCATGTTACTCCGAATATCATCCGTTTCATCTAGGTCTCCCGCACAGTGATCTTAAATCATTTTATCATCTAAAATCTGTAAAATATCCACACGCCTGCTCGGCTTGCGTCGGTTGGTTGGCCTCGTAGAAGAAAATGTTATCGTTGACAGTTTTGAGGATAATTTAGTGCAGAAAAATAATTCCCTGGTCCATTATTTACTTTCCAACCCAGCATATGACTTGATAGTTCAAATGTCTTTGTAAGGGAACATTTTCCATCTAATAATTTCTCATATTTCGAGAGTTTCGAGTATTGATCAGCAGGTCCTCCACGCTATCGTCTGCAAAGTAATGGGTTTAAACCCACTGATCATTTTTATGCACATGTTAAATGATTCGTTTTCATCATCATCAAAACATTTTAAATCATATCAAGATCATATTTTTGTGTTCTTGTTGTTAATTGTTGGGTTCCCCAGATATCGCCCAAGAAAGGGGCACAAAGCTTCACTTTTCAATCGCGTTTTCAATCGAGCGATCTCAAAATTTTGCATGTTTTTGTGCCTTCAGACATCTCGTTTTTGAAAACCAAAGTAATGGCCAAGATCATCGGGCGCGCAATCGCATGGCTACGCAAGCAAAGTTGACCTCTTCCTCCTGGCCTATGGTTGGCGAAATGGTGCAAAATTCACCAAGTTTATATTCATTCACATTTAATGTTGTTATTATTATTCACGAGTATATATATTCACATTCAACAACTAATTTATTCAAGACATATATTAATTCACATTTAACGACGTATTTCGTATTCACAAATATATTTACTCACATTTACGGGATGTATTCATTCACATTCAACGGTTATATTCATTCACATTCACGATCGAAATATTGGTTCAACACGGTGCAATATTCATTCAACATTTTCTGCGCACCGCCTTCGCGCATCATTAGGTCCCAGCTCCCGCTCTATAATTTCTGAACGCAATATGGCGGACGAAGGAAGGCTTATTATATGGTCTTATATGAAGGGGTAGAACAAAGACCAACGTAACATTGGCATGCACTTTCGATCTCCTACAATAGTGCAAACGGGAATGGAACACCGCGGAAGTAGGATTGAGAGAGAACATCCAAATAAGGCTCGAGTGTAGCTCTTCAGCAATTACTACCTTTCGTCAGTATCATAGCGCAATACTGAATGAAATACTGGGAAATATATGTCTTTTGCATGGACAATGGATACGACACGACCGCACAAACCTTGCAGTGTATTCTATGACCAGCCCTGAGGTCTTCCGAACTCGATATTCAATATCGGAGGCAGTTCTTGGGGAGCGGGGATGGCGCAGTGGTGAGAGCCCTCGCCTCCCACCAGTTTGACCCGGGGATGAGTTTGTTGTTGGTTCTCGCCTTGCTCCGAGGGTTTTCCTCCGGGTTCTCCAGTTTTCCTCCCCCCACAAAAAAAACAGCATTTCCAAATTCCAATTCGACCAGGCTAGAGGGTCTGAATGAAAACCCTCTCTTCCTCTCTAAATATTTTAATTCTAATTTTTATTTTTCCTTCTGCAACAAAGATCGTCTGGTTTTACGTGGACAAAAAAAAGTTCAAATGCTTCTTGTTTCAAGGTGGACATTGAAACGTCGTATTGTGGAGTACGGGCTTCTCGATGATTTCGGATGAGCAACTAGACGATCTCGTAGAACGTTTCAAGATGAGTGATCAATCAACGGGATGGAAGAGGGAGAGTATTAGTCACGTTGACCCTGGAGACTCTAGAATCAACTGGGCTGTCGTAAGACACCCTCACAATTTCACCCTATGATCACTTCGCACCCTTGATGGCCACTCAAACCTTTGCGTCGCTGAGGGGAATACATCTAGGACAATGCTACAGTTTTGTTATTAGTAGAACATTGAAACAAGAAAAGAAAAAAAAAAAACCACCAACAACACTGGTATAGTTTTTTACATTGTTTTAGGAGTACCTTGTTAAGATTTAAGGTTAAAGGAAAATCATCAATACCCCCATGCATGACAGTAACCAGGCTATGGTGTCCGTCAATATGCCACAAGCTATTTGGAGCAGCCACAGAATACGCTCTCCTAGAAATTACGACAGCCCAGTGGATTCTAGAGTTTCCAGAATCAACGCGGTCAATATTCTCCCTGATTCCACCCCGTTGAACTCTGAGACCTATAATGATCGAAGATGTCCGATCCGGTCACCAAGGAATACCCGAACAAAGTCCCATGATCACTCGTAAAACGTTGTACGAAATTATCTACTTGCTTATCCGAAATCATCGAGCAGTCTGTTATCTCCTCTAGCCCATGTAACGTTTATGTTCAGTTGTGTATGTTTGGGGTCTTTGGTCTTTGTTCTACCCCTTCATATAATAGGCCTTCCTTCGTTCAGAAATTATAGAGCGGGAGCTGGGACCTAATGATGCGTGAAGACGGTGAGCAGAAAATGTTGAATGAATATTGCATCGTGTTGAACCAATATTTCGATCGTGAATGTGAATGAATATAACCGTTAAATGTGAATGAATACATCCCGTAAATGTGAGTAAAGATATTCGTGAAAACGAAATACGTCGTTAAATGTGAATTAATATATTTCTTGAATATAAATTTAGTTGTTGAATGTGAATAAATATATTCGTGAATAATAACAACATCATTAAATGGGAATGAATATAAACTTTGTGAGTTCTGCACCATTTCACCAACCATACTCCAGTCATGTGCCGAACCAAACTTGATTAAGTTCGACTTTAGAGCGACTTTGGAGCGACGGCTGGTTCAGACGGCGTACTTGCGTCGAACTTAATTCGGGAAGCCGGTGGTAACAATTTTCGACGAGAAAATATGCGTTCTGAATTCAAGAACTCTGTCCAAGTAGAAAAGCTGTGACTAACATTTCGCTGCTATAGCAAAATTTAGGGAAGCAAATTCAAACTCAAGGTTCAGTGTTTGTATTTAAACAGGTTTTGTCCCGGTTAATTCGACTTGTTAAAGGGAAATCTCATAAGCTGGGCTGTTATCACGAAGAAAAAGCAAAAAATGAATTTGCGCTAAAGAAACTCGCTTACACAGTCCCGTTTCTCATAAATCAAAAGCATGTTTTGTTGTCTTTATTTTTAGCGACGATTCGAGCTTCATGCATGACTGGTTGCGCCACTCAATTTTGAGCCAATCACGAGTCCCGTTATATGGAAAATGCATTACAGTAATTTATGCATTAGGTTCGACAAATGAGGAGAACGCCGTCTGAATCAGCTGCCGCTCCGACGTCGCATAGTGCGACAGACCCCGCCGAATTTAATGTCGTTTGCCGCACCAAACCTAACCTGTCGAACCAAACTGATTCAAACGCCGCTCTTCTGCCGTACTTAACTCATCAGTTAGGTTCCGCACATGAGTGGAGCGGCGTTTGGAACGGGCCTAGCTTAGTCTCAGCTTTTCTATTTGGACAGAGTTCTTGAATTCAGAACGCATATTTTGTCGTGGAAATTGTTACCACCGGCTTCCCGAATTAAGTTCGACGCAAGTACGCCGTCTGAACCAGCCGTCGCTCCAAAGTCGCTCTAAAAACTTAATCAAGTTTGGTTCGGCACACGAGTGGAGCGGCGTTTGGACCGGGCGGAAGAAAATCGCGAGCTAACCTTCAAATGGATCAAGCTTCTGGTGGTTGAATCGCAGAAGGATGGTCTACGGATTCCTGTAAAAATTTCTTTGGGCAAATGATTGTGAGCGACGCGAGAGCTTTTCAAAGTACGTCAAAAATCCAAATATTTGACCATCCGGGTTTGACGTATATTTTAGCATGCGCAACATGACTTGACCTATGTTAAGTTGAAATAGACACAGAGCCGATAAATGTTCTAACCTCATTTGCTGTAAAAGACAGGTCCAAAGCCGATTTGACGTGCTTCTCTCACCATTCGTCGCACATAAAGCAGAAGTTTGCTTTTGTTTACATAACGTCCGATGTACATCGCCAACTGTCAACTTATTTAACGGTCGAATACTATGAATCTGCGACCCTCTTTCGACACATATGATCACTATTGCATCTAAGTCAAAAACGGCTAAGTCATTTGTAGATAGTTGCTTGCTTTGCACTACACCAAACTATTACGTTTGATCATCATGGTTTGATGGATTGAATCCTTGCTTGCAGCGGTTTCTTGTTCGTCACACAATGCTGCCATCCCATTTTAGGGGGTAGGGGTAGGACAATTTCTATCCTAATACGTAAGGTTCCGTAAGGCTTGGAATCACTGGGAGCACACAATCGTGTTGAGTAGGAAGAGATTGGATTAAGAAATGAAAAGAATGAATAGTTTACCATTGCCCCTGTTGTTATCTTTTACTCGACCACTGCTACCTACATGCCCTGCGTAATACTGTAACGCTAAACTCATACCTAGGTCTTTTCGCGCTATGCAATTATTTTTGGTTTACATGTAATACAGTGGGCTACCGTCGGGGAAATGGGTGGTGACCGCTTAATGGGGCTAGCCACTTAAATAGAGGTTGGTGTACCTTGAATATTTAATTTTTCACTGTCGGGCTATAAATATCTTGGTGAACATGGAGTCAATTCAAGACAATCATGATAGACGTGTATTTGAATTATCACTCGTCATGCACCTTCAATTTCAGACTCCTATCTGCCATCGCTCTTTCCAAAACAAAGTTCTTAAATTTTGAGTGGCCGCTTAATAGGGGTAAAGACAATAATGAAACCCTTATCGGAATGATCAAATGGTGGCCGCGGAGGTAACCGGTCAATATGTGTTTTATTTACAATATTTTACTGACGATAATTTTGGACTGTATTGACAACAGTCCACTATTTTCTGTTACATACTAATGCCTCGCCAAAATACGCCAAATAAAATGGCATGGCCAGGGCTATTTACTCACGTAATTACTAATTAAATTTAGTCTGTTTTTCTCACGAATAAGACACGTTGTGATTTCCTATTTTATATCAGCTAGTTCTTGCTTCATTGATCTATAATTTGTTTATGGCGAATTTCTTAAAATTCTAGTGAGTACAGGCACTAGCTTTATCAGCTGTTGTCTGAAACGTCAGAACGTACAACAAACGTGATTTGGACCGACGCCACGTACACTATTGAACACGATTATATAAATATACACATATTATTATATATATGAACAAACAGATGAACAATGATTAAATTGTTTCACTTATCCTGAGAGTACTCTATACAAAATAGATCAAAATGTGCAGCATATGCCGTGACAGCATTGCGTGACGAACAAATAACGGCTGTAAGATTGTGCTGCGCCGACAAGCTTATCAGCAATGGTCAGCAATCGATCAAACGCAATATTTTGGCGAAGCGTAAAGCAAGCAACTATCTACAAACGACTCAGCCGTTTTAGACTTAGATGCAGTGATGTTCATAAGCGCAGAAAGATGGTCACAGATTCATAGTATTCGACCAATAATAGGTTGACAGTAGGCGATGTACATCGGACGTTAACCTTGTGTAAACTATAGCAAACTTCTGCTTTATGTGCGACGAATGGTGAGAGATCGACAAGAAACACGTCAAATCGGCTTTGGACGTGCCTTTTACAACAAATAAGGTTAGAACATTTCGAAATTATCAGCTCTGTGTCTATTTCAACTTATTATAGGTCAAGTCGTGGGAGGCGCGGTGGCCTCATGGTTAGTGCGCTCGTCTCCGGATCGAGCGGTCCGGGTTCGAGCGTTGGCCGAGGACATTGTGTTGTGTTCTTGGGCAAGACACTTTACTCTCACAGTGCCTCTCTCCACCCAGGTGTATAAATGGGTACCGGCAATTTTATAATTAGTTAACATAAGTCAATTGTAAATATGTAAATAGCAATTTCTATTTTAATTTTTCGTTATGAAATATTTTGTTCTCGGAAATATTAGCTTGTTAAGCTACTCTGAAATTCGAGCTTTAATAAAGTTTATGTATGTATGTATGTATGTATGTATGTATGTATGTATGTATGTATGTATGTATGTATGTATGTATGTGTGTGTGTGCGTGTGTGTGTGTGTGTGTATGTATGTATGCGTGTATGTGTGTGTGCGTGTGTGTGTGTATGTATGTATGTATGTATGTATGTATGTATGTATGTATGTATGTATGTATGTATGTATGTGTGTATGTATGGCGAACTTAATGCTGGGGGGAACCCTGCGATGGACTAGCATCCCATCCAGGGGGGAGTAGAAATACTCCTAGTCGCTTCATGCTACAGAAACCGGGATAAGCTCCGGCCTGATGGGCCACTTGGCTCGTATGTAGACTTTTTTTTTTTTAGGTCAAGTCGTGTGGCGCATGCTAAAATATACGTCTAACCCGTAAATTGAAATTTGACGACGGATGGTCAAATATTTGGATTTTTGACGTACTTTGAAAAGCTCTCGCGTCGCTCACAATCATTTGCCCAAAGAAATTTTTACAGGAATCTGTAGACCATCCTTCTGCGATTCAACCACCAGAAGTTTGATCCATTTGAAGGTTTCGCACATGGTGAAAATTAATTATATTCACGAAGTACTTTTAAGTGAATGAAATACATGTCTTCGAAATTTAATTATTTTGCACCCAAAAAGACAACGCAACATTCCCTAAAATCAACCCAGTACACATTTAAACATTGCTTAAATTAAACATTGTTTTAAAGACGGAAGAATGATGTGGTTTTGTATGCGAGTCTCTCAAACTTATGTAATAAAATGGTGCGTTAAATGACGATTTTAACGGAATTTGGTAATTTGCATATTTCTTTGAAATAAAAGGATATTTTGCCAAAAAAACTATCCAGTAGTTTTTGTCATGCCCTAGCCTATCTACCATGAAAATATGAGCGAAATCGAATTTTCGACCCTTGCCGAGTTATTTTCCATTTTTATGGAGAGGGACTCTTAAAGTGCCACTGAAACGAAATTTTTGTACGTGAGATTTTTGCTTAGTAATAAAGTTTCAACTTTACTTGGAAACACTGCAAACTTTTTTTCCCATACGGTAAGCGAAAACTGCTTTTTCAGCCGTTCGAAGTTGGCTGGTTAAGCCCAAAATAGGCGGCCATTTTGGCGCGGCTAAAACAGCCTAATGACGTCACTGGTTGTATTACTCTCATGCCGCGCTGAAAATTTAGAGTGATTATGGGAGAAGAGATTACTGTTCGAAGCCCCCCAAAAAACATCTTAAGGACATCTCAGAGTTGTAAAACAGATAATAACAGTAGCCTTAGACATGAAGAGGTCGAGAGTCGATCCTGGGGCTTTCCAGTCTATTTAATTGGATATTTGCAGGATATTTTATGTAAGCAAGCAAACGAGTGTGAGTTCTTAGATCGCAAAATGATCGGGACTCTTGGTGAAATGGCCAGCACTCAATTAAACAATATCTACACTCATAAAGTAAAAAAGACATGAAAACAAGAGAAAGCGGCTTTTGAAAATATTATCCGGACTGCTGCTGCACGAATCGCAGCAACAACGCTTCGAGTTTTCGAGTCGCTTCGCTTCGAGGAAACCGGACGCTTTGTGAGTTTCACAGCGGACGAGATTGTGCCACAGTGACCTTTAGCCCAGTTGTATCTGCTACATCCTACAAGTTATCACAACAGCAACAATTTAAGAAACCCTCTTCTTTTATATGAGGGAGCCAATTTAAACTGTAAAGGTAAACTAAGCTGCCATGACCCTACGGGTATGTTTTCAGGAAACGAGAGAAAGCGTGACAATGTCGGCGGCGAAAGATAATATATGCAAATTAGTTCAAATTCTGTTTAAGAAACCTTCGAAAGGAGTGTAAACTAGTGACGTTTTAACGGATTGTTTTGAACTTGGATACTATTAAATGAAGATCCTAGACATAAGTATGTGCTAAAGAACTCAAAGTACTCCATCGGCCGTGAAATATTGCAATTGGGAGATACGTGTAAAAGAGAAGCGAAATTCCCGCTTTGTTTACACTGATACGTATGCGGCGATAAAGCAAACCCTGCTGCGGATTACAATTTGCAAAGATACATTTTGTCTACCACAAGAACTCTCACTTATAAGTATCACAAAAAGATGCCCTCTGTGTGCAAAGAAGTACTCGACTCAAAGCTTGTGGACCGTTAATAACTTCGTGATTGTGCGGATGGCTGATGCGCTTACGGCTTTTAATGCAGTAAAGTTGCCGAGGATATATTCGAACCTTGTTAATAGACCTTAGATAAACGTGAGAATCCAAATTTCAGAACCAGGCTGAAAACAGACGACGAAATATCGTGTTTAGGTTTCAGGACGTGATATAAAAGTTACCACACTCGTCTTCGAAATCTCCAATCGAGTACTCAAGATGTTCGAAAAGTATACTGAGCTGTTCTAATCTGTAGCATTTGTTTTGGTGAATCTATACTCTTTGGCGCCCTCCAACGTTTATGATGTGTATTTCCTGTCAAGGCTGGACAGAAATTACAAGGTAGAAAACTATTAGGTATCGACAATATGAAGAATAAACTTGAATAAGTCAAGTGAAAACAAGAGAGAATCAATAGCGCTTCTTGCGTGAATACAACCAGTGACGTCACAAGGTCCTTAAACTCGATTCCAGAGCCCGGACACACTTTTGCTCCAAAAAGTCGATTTCAACAGCTGAAAAAAGCACTTTCCGTAATGATTTGACAGAAATAAAGTTCACCATTACTTTAGGCACGTTTGAAACTATAGATTGGGATAATAAAAGAGAGTACGAAAATTTCGTTTCACTGGCACTTTAACAAAACCTAAAAAGTGGTGCACGTCAATCATCTCCGTCTCCTTGCCGACTGTATGCAAAATTTACCTGAAAAAAAAGTCTGAAACCTTGCAACAGCCCATTCGTAAAAATTATCATTTTACTTTCGGTATGTACGGCTAGCTCACTACATTGGCATTAAACATTCCTTGAAATCTATAAATGAACACGTTAACTTTGTCGGGTTTTTCAACGACCATTCACATGCATGAGTGACCCCGACGAGTCAAGCAAATCTGCAGGTGAGCGAACAAATTATTTCTGCACGTATTTTTCTTGGGGCTACGGACTGAACAATACTTGAACCTATAAAACTTCCAACTTATTACCTTACAAAATTATAAGGTTTATAAGAAGTTGAAGTCTTGTTCAGTCCGGTGCTCCAAGACAAATACGTACAGAAATAATTTAGTTCGCGTGTAGATTTGCTTGATCTCGGGGTCATTCATGCATGCGAATGGCCGTTGAGAAACCCGATTCGCCCGTCTTCAGTTACAAATTTCAAGTATTCAGTGAGCTAGCTGAGCATACTGAAAGTAAAATGATAATTTTTACGAGTGGACCGCTGCAAGGTTTAAGACTGTTTTTGTAAATTTTGTTTATCGTCGGTAATGGGCGGAGATGATTGACGTCCACCAAAACTTAGGTTTTGTCTAGACGCTTTTGCGCTGAAGATCGCGTGTGATTGATAACCGCTGTAATGCCAATTTTCCCTTTCTTTCCTAACTTGGCTATTCTTCTTTTCTCGGAAATTGTAATTTTTATGATTAATTGATAATAAGACTTGTATGATTGCAGACCGAATTGAACTCCACTCAGTCGCCTGTGATTGGTAACCGCTGTATAAATGAAGGCCTGAAATAAAATTGCATTAATTACCACATTTGACTCGTGACGTCACCGGACAGCATAATCGACTAGTGCTTTCAGACGTCTCTCTCCCCGAGTGACTTAGCGAGCTGAGAAGGCGGCTGAAATTCAGGCTACTTTATCTGAGAAGCAACAATTTGCTTTGAGAAAATTTGTCTCGTTTCATAAGGTATTTGCAAACGCAGCGAGCTGAATAAAATATACAGCAAAATCACGCCAGTTTACATCCGGGCGTGCGACTTTTTCTTGAAAGAGAAACAACTGCCGTCTCATTTACATGCCTAAGGTCGTGAAATGCATATTTCCATTTGTAAGGTTCTTTATGCGGGGAAGCTCTAATGTTTCGCAGGTTGAAACGTTACAATTACTGAAATGCACGAGTTATGCTCGTTTGTTTGAATGAAAACTGATCAGTTGAATGTAGGCGCTACTAGGTTACTATTATGCTGTACAGGTGACTGTGACAACGTCTGTAGAAAACTTTGACGGTCAACTGATTTGCATAGAATTGCGACAAAACTGCGGCAATGTCTACAGCGGGAAACTGACTTTGTATGAGAGCTTTTCTCGACACCCCACTTGGGTCCGACTACTGTCAGAGCTTTTCGTCTACACAGACAAAAAAGTCCGAAACGATCGAGTTCAGTGTAAAGGGGTGTCCACAGGTGTCAGTGAAGGTAAAGCCGGATTCCACCGACCTTCTTCACTCTGTTTGAAATAAAAGATGTTTGCAAGACTGACGATCTTCGCGCTTGTGTATCGGTTTTACCTTCGCCATGGCTCTTTTTGGTCGCCCGTACTCTCCCGAAGACGGAGAAGACTGCTCAAGCTTCTGGTAATAATACTGTTTTGTTGTTTAATCTTCTCTTTTGCTCCTACTTTATCCAAAAAGAAGAGTGTTAGTTATTCAAGAAGCGCTAGTGTCTTCTTCGCTAATGAATCTAGTGAAAATTTCACTGGCGAGGAACAAAATTCCACGGATGCGAGTGAAGAAGGAAGAAAAGGTCGACTAACAGTTTCCATCTGGCGCGATTTGTGCGGCAACGAAGTGAAAGTGTTGAGAAACTCGCCATTTTATCCTAGTTATCCAAGCGAAAAGAGGTTCATTCGTGAGTTTTCCGAGTTTCAAATCGAGGACAACAAAACGGAATACGGTCAAACGATAGTTGGTTTCCTAAACCCAACAAGGAATGGATTATATCGCTTTGCGATAGCCTCCGATGATTCATCAGAGTTGTGGCTCAGTCCAAGCGAAAATCCCGATGAAAAACAGCTAATTGCCAGTGTGTTTATTGGGGGCGCTGCAAGTTGGACGAAAAAGAACGAGCTAAATAAATACCCTAATCAAACTTCGAGCGACATAAAGCTTCGCGAAGGAAGTCGTTATTACATCGAAGTTATTCATAAACAAGGCAAAGGCGACGGATTTGTGCAAGTTTTTTGGTCAAATCCTGGTGTCACAGACTTTAAACTGATCAGCTCTGAATACCTATCGCTATGTTGCGATGATGTCGTGGTTTCCCCAAAACAGGATGCCATGAACCAACTACTTGCTGAGCGTCTTGCAATCTCACAGATAGCATGGGAAAAGTATTCGAGCTTTTTCGCTCTTCCTTTGATTAGCGAAGTAGGTTATCTTCCACAATGCACGTACAAGTCTAGCTTTGTTCCCAAAGACAAGATCGACAAATACAATGGGGTTTACCTAGTTGATCTATCCAGCGTGTTCCCACAAGATGATACTTTTATGGGAAATAAAGGAAGGGTGTGGTCCTGGAGTAACAGAGTCGCTGATGGAGAAATAGTACAATCAGTGGTGGACAAGATGATCGCCGCCTTTTGCAGGAAAACTGCCAAGTAAGTGAAAGTTTTGAAATTATCATTGTCAAAACAACAACAATCCCCCGATGGTGTACGAATTAATTCATAAATAAAACAAGGCTAGACAAGCTGCCCGCCAGCTGAGGTGTTTAGTTGTAGGTTATTTGTAGCTATTTGCACACTATTGGTTGTCAAAGGCATGCATTATATGGGATTCCGATTATGAGACGATGTTCTGTGAGCTATTTTAAAGCTGACTCGTTTAAGGTGGCTCAAAACAGTTTCCAGCGCTCAGATTTTGGTGGATCATTATAACCACTCTTTATCACTTGATGCTACAATGATCATAGTATCAGAAAGCTCCTCGATCGTTAGTGAACACGTTGTTATCATTTTCGTGACGCAATAGGTTATCATAGCAACTGTATGACCTCCTAAAAACACCCTTAATTACAGCTTTAGGGGCTCATAATTCAAAAACGGCACGGTGAAATTTTTTTATATTATCAACTTTTGATAAGCATGATAAGACGCAACTTTTGGCAAAGTTTTAAAAAAATTCTGTACATAGGGTTCAGAGCCACCCTAAATTTTCGAAAATTTAGGGTGGCTCTGAACCCTGTGTACAGAATTGTTTAAACTTTGCCAAAAGTTGCGTCTTATCATGCTTATCAAAAGTCGATAATATAAAAAAAAAATTCACCCTGCCGTTTTTGAATTATAAGCTCCTAAAGCTGTAATTAAGGGTGTTTTTAGGTCATACAGTTGCTATGGTAACCTATTGCGTCACGAAAATGATAACAACGTGCTCACCAATGATTGGGCAGTTTTTTGATACCATGATTGTAGCATCAAGTGATAAAGAGTTGTTATAACGACCCATCAAAATCTAAGTGCTGGAAACTGTTTTGAGCCACCTTAACACATGGTCATTTTAAAACAATGTCGTTTAGATTTTCTCGCAACGCTATCTTTATTCTGGAACTCAATTTAAGTCAAAGACAAAAAGCCGTGAACACTTTGAGTTGATTTTGACAGGTCCATTGTGTAGCAACCAAACAGATACGAAAAAGCCGCAAACAAAACAAAAAATTAACGGTGTCTCTGTCGGTCATGAAACCACACTTCGATCGTTTATCCTTCCGAAAAATGGCTGTTACTCTGAAGTTGTATAATTTCTAATTTGATCTGTTCTCTTTGTGCAAGCAAACTGGAAACTCGAGGGACTTTAAATGACGTCTGGCTCAAGCCTGTACGCGCGGACTTGCAGCCTGAGGCTACAAAACCAGCTCCCCTATAATTAACTTCATCCGCTGCTATATTTGTAGATAAGTAATGGTAATAGGACTGAGTGGAGTTCAATTCGGTCTGCAATCATACAAGTCTTATTATCAATTAATTATCAATTTCCGAGAAAAAAAGAATAGTCAAGTTAGGAAAGAAAGGGAAAATTGGCATTTTAGCGGTTATCAATCACATGCGCTCATCAGCGTAAAAACGTCAAGACAAAACCTAAGTTTTGGTGGACGTCAATCATCTCCGACTCCTTAGCGACTGTATGCAAAATTTACCATAAAAGGTCTTAAACCTTGCGGCGGTCCACTCGTAAAAATTATCATTTTACTTTCAGTATTCACAGCTAGTTCACTAGACACACTGGCATTAAATATTCCTTGAAATTTATAACTGAAGACGGCGGGTCGGGTTTCTCAATGACCACCATAAAGCAAATTAAATCTACACGCGAACAAATTATTTCTGCACGTATTTGTCTTGGGGCTACGGACTGAACAAGACTTAAACTTCTTACAAACCTTATAATTTTGTAAGGTAATAAGTTATAATTATTATATGGCCAGCTCCGTGAGCGGGCAAGATGAATCAAATCCTGCGCTGTGATTGGCTACCCGAGCGTGCAAGATGGAGCTATCTTGCCTGCGCGGGACTACTCGCCATTTCCTGGAAGAAAAATTTCCCCGAAAGCCATATAATAAATCCTTTATTGACCAAGCTTGTTCGGTCAAGATGGCTTGATATTGGCCTCGTTCTTTTTTTTTGCGAGTTTATGGACCTCGACTCCGTCTCGGTCCATAATCACGCAAAAACAGAACTTTGCCAATATCCAGCCATCTTGACCTCACACTTGGTCAATAGCCCATACGTTTTATAGGTTTACTCTCTACATTCCATCTTTCGACATGCTATGTAAACGGCTGAAAGACTGTTTACCTGTGAAACTGGCGATTTTTCCGGTTATTAGCGGAACAAGATGATGACAGGTATATGATAATTACTGACCTCAAATGAATGAAGAAGATTGTGGACTCCCGATTTACGGGATAATTCAAACGATTTTAGTGTAGTCGATCGGCTCTCAAGAGTGACTTCCGGTGGAATTGGACCGCTACCGCTCAGTTACATGTAAACATTCAAAGCAGTCGATTTATCCCTCACAGAATGTTTTCTTGATACTCCTAGCCTTAGTTCGATGTCAAATAAATCCATCTTTCATGACTAAAAGTTGAGTTTGACCTAGCCTCTTCCAGGCTTTCAGTTAGTTGGGGCGCAGCGCGAAAATCAGAGCACGAAAAAAAAAAAAAAAAAGTGCGGTGAGAGAAAGCGAAGAAAATAAAAATCCAAACAACCTAAAAGTTATGGTTTTTAAATACAGTTAATAAAAACCTCCTTCCTGACAAAGTTTGGGAAAATCGAATTTTTCTATCCTGTTTAGTTGTCGCTCTGAAATTGAGATTGGTTGATTTCACTACAACTTTAAATGTGATTGGTTGATTAAAACTACAACTTTGAATGTGATTGGCTTATTGAACTGTCTGATAACAAACTTTCCGATGCAAAACTGTTCGATAACAACTTGGCAAGTGAATTAGTGGAAAATAGGAGTTTTTAAGCCAATTACAACCGAGGAAATTGTAATTTTCATGATTTAAATTGTAAAGACACCCTGATAACTATGAACTGAAATGATCAATTTCCATGGAAAGAGAAGAAGATTCGGAAGAAACGACAGTAAAAAGCAAAATAAATAAAGAGTAAAACATTCTCTTTTTGTAAGTAATATGCAACTACATGTAATAATGTACCAACCGTACGCGAGATTTTCCTAAACTAAAATTTAAAGATTACCGTATTGTGCACCAGAATTATAGCTTTCAGTAAATAAACCGATTTATTTTTTCCCAAGAGGGCACGGCAACGAATCCCGCAATCTGATTGGTTCTTAACGCGGTCCGGATATTCCTATCTCTGGCCACGGTCACGGTAACGGCGGGAAACAGCGCGGATGAAATTGACGTGTTGGTCAATTTTCGTGAGTGAAAAGCGGTAATGATCACTCTTTGCCCTTTTTACACTTCCATCGACGATTAATCAACGCAAGCTTATCCCTATTCACTTTAAAATGGCAAGGAAAGTCACTGTAAGTAAATTCAATTGAGTATATTTTGAAGTTGTGAGAGTTTGTTCGGTTGTTTGTAGCTCGGCGCTGTAATGGCGCGTAATGCTGTGTGTCTCTCTCTGTACAATTTTAAGCAAAAATGAGTCAATTGCAGTCGAGTTTACCTTTCTGATCGTTATTGTATTTAAGTGAATTTCTGTGGAATACACTTAACGAATTTCCTCGCTTTCTGCTACTCAATTTACGGTCGAAAAGTCTGATTTAGAGTGATTCTCAATGACTGATAGAAATTGCTTTTGTACTAAAACTTTAAACTTTGCACGAACTTTCACAACGGAAAAACAGTTTTTGAGAACTTAACTGGTGAACTAGATGTAACTAACATAAAGTAGTTCGAAATAAATCTGTTCTTTAATACATCTTTCTTTGTCTAGTATCTGAGTTAGTCGTTCGTGCGTTCGTTAGACTTTTTTTACGAAGGTTTGTAGACGACACGTAAGCCAATTCAATGATGCGTATACAAACCCACTTGTAAACCATTTTACCTCAGGGAAAAAATAAATATGTTATTTGCCGGCTTAGGGTCGGTCCTTATAGCGAAAAACTGTGACCTTGGCCTTGAAAATGCTTTTAAGGCCTGGGTCACAGTTTCTCACTATACGGACTTCCCAGCCGGCAAATAACTATGTACTTATTGACTGAGTGGGAGGGCCGGAGGGGAAAATATTTGGCTCGTCAGGACGTACGGACCGAGCGCAGCGAGGTCCGCACGTACAAATATTTTCCCCTCCAGCCCGACCTAACTCAGTCAATAAGCATTTTATCATATTACCACTTAGTGTTGAAAATTTTGAGAATTCTGTTTAAACCTAAATAGGATGCCGCGCAGATCTTGCGTCAACTGATCTTGCTAACGAAAAAACTACTCTTTTATAACGCTAGTTGGGTGTCGCAGCGCTACGCGTCTGCTTTCGCGACACCATGCTCAGAACTTACTAGAAAGACCTAGAAACAAGGGTAGCGTACACGCGAAACAAATACGCGTGAAAAAGCCTTAAATAACTGAATACACGTTCAAATAAACTTCCAATGACTAAAAAATAGTACTCTTAAGGCTACAAAGTATAATAATTGAGCATAAAATAGCTCAAGGACGTTCGCGCGAACATTTTCCAGTCGATAGACTTGTTTCAAATTTTTACTGCAGTCAGATAATGAGTTACTTGTGTCAGAAATGCAAAAAAATTGGGGGTCACCGACTTCGTTTCAGAGATATAGCGCGCGGAAAACTGCCTTGATTTTGAAAAATTAGCGCACGTAATTCAGCGTAGTCTACTTAACAAATGGTAAACGCCATAGCGTGCCCTATTGAGTTATGGATGCACGCGGGAGGTTGCTAAGCACGAAAGAAGCGTAAGAGTCGCACGAGGCGATAGCCGAGTGCAACTCTAGCTTCTTGAGTGCTTAGCAAACCTCCCAAGTGCATTCATAACTCAATAGTGCACGCTATGGCGTTTACCATTTGTTTTATAACATAACATTGAGACATTGGAACAACAGAAGTCCTTTTATTGAGCTACATCACAAAAAAATATTCGTGCAGTCTTACATGACAAGAGAAAACAAGCGCGCGAAAATTCATTCATGACAACTGACTGCACACCAGTAGCTCGATAAAGAGTTAGATTTTAATACTTTTTATTTTATAGAGGACCTCCCTGAAAACCACGTATTTACGTGACGGGCGCTTCCTCTTTAAAGATTGTTTTTATTGTTACTATTATTATTATTATTATTATAAAGTTTCATCTTCAGACAACTGTGAGGACAGTTTCGCATTTCTGGCAGAAGAACGTCGGCCATTACTTTGGAAAAAATGTCTGTCAAAAGATTTGCTTTGTAAACATTAGTACACACGTCAGCAGCGTACACCCATGGGCAAATAGTAGATGCTAAATTAACCAATCAGAGCGCGCGCTTTGCTTTAGTTATGTTATAAAGGGGTTTATAGCTAAAAATATCGAAGGCGAGTCAATGGAGGTAAACGCTCTTAGTCATATTTTGTAGAAGTGGGCCTGTTGCGTAAATAATTCCAAATTTTACCAGCGTTTTCACAAAACTTAACCCTTCAAGAGGCATTTGAAACCGTCGCACAGATAAACGAAGAGCTAAACAACGGAATTCGATGGTGCATTTTGCAAAAATTCAAACTTCTAGTCGATAGATTTTCTTCATTTTTTCGCTAAACGTAGAAAATCGGTAGAGAAAATGATCCATCAAAAAAAAAAAATAGGGGTCACCGAACGTCCAAGATCGTTAAATCCAGGCAAAGCTCTAGCAATGGTCATCTGCCCTATCATTGTTCATTTTATTACTTAGCATGCGCGCGCTCATGCATGACGTGGCAAGTGAATTTGCGTGCGCAGTAAGGATGCGCAGAAACAATTAGCGCGAACGTCCTTAAGGTGTCTCCACAGGGTAATCATTTATGGCGTTGCGCGCGCAAGTGTTATGTTTTGAATGCTGTTTTTGCGTTCCCTTTCACACATAGTCCTCTCAAACTTATTACATATAATAAGCAATGATTAAATAGTATTTTGCTATTATCTCTGTTAAAATTTTGAGATTTAGTCTTGAATTTTAAATGCCCAAACAAATGTGTTTTTTTACTGTTTTTATGGCTTTATTTGTGATTTTCATGAATTTCCTTCGGTGAAATCTTCCAAAATTTTTACATCACATCGCTTGCAGTGGGATACGAATTTTAAACACGAAAAAAGTAGGGTTTGTAAAGGCAGGTTTTTCGATATTTTCAAATTTATGTCTTTTACCGCTGCAAAAAATCTGGTCTTGTAGATTTCCCTGATAAATGAGCTCCGACTAAAATAAAATATTTACTACCAATCTGCCAAAATATAACGGAATTTCACCGAGGGAAACGTGAGAAAATTCACTGTCAGTTTTGCTTTTTGTGCTCATGTTGACGTAATAAAATATCGAAAAACACTGACGTTTTCCTTTGAGCGCGCGCAGATCACTTCCTCAGCACTCGTGCGATCGTTAAACTATAGGGAACCACCTTAAATTAGAAACCCGTTGAAAACTTGCTAAATGTTGCGCGTGCAAATTTCTTGCAGAAGCGCGCGCCGCTTCAAGTGTCGTACATCGCGCGAGCACAACTTAACTGCTGTAGCTACACACAATTACAATTCATGCTAACGGGATTGGCTAACCTGTTTAAAAAGCCAACGGAAAGTTGATATAAAGCTGTCAAAAATAAGTCAAAACCATAAAAAACTTAGCGAGTGACAAAATTTCGCTTCATGCTTCAATAAAATGTCGGCGTCGTTTCAAGCTATTTGTCGACCTCTTGGATTCTCTTGAACAAGAGAGTACCAGCAACTGAATATCAATGACACCGATGTAGGTTCCCGAAAACAGTGCCTGTGTTTGCTGACTTTGCTGGCTTTGCTGTGTAGTGGAAATTCAAGCGAGTTTTATTATCTGGATGAATTGTAGAGACCCTGTTAGGGAGGGCTTAGTCATCCCTTATCCTTAAAATTCTGAGGGGCAATTATCCCTTATCCCTAAAATTAGCGAGATTGTTATCCACAAAATTACTTATCTTTGGAATTTGACAATTGGTGGCAATTTTTAAGTGTAGAACGAACCGTTTCTTATTAGATAACCTAATACTGCATAATTATAAGAAAACTCTACAGTTTTACATGACGTTACCTTGGAATATTCTCCTCTCTGCAACTGATTACAGTACCTACATACCAGAGTCCTGGAAGGGTACCAGATCCTGCTAGACACTTTTAAACCCCTTGGTTCGTCGGCATTACTTAACTTTGTAGGACACTCAACTCGCAGAACACAAAGTTATCTCCTCGTCGTCGTAAGAATTACGTTGTAAACAAAGTCATAGGTTTAAATTTTATTTTCTCTTCTCTGTGATTCAGCCCGCCGCACTTGGAAAGTGATTAACAATTTTCTGTTAGCGGTTTTCAAGCAAGGACGGTCAAAAAATGATCCTCGTTTGGTTTGTAAGTGCCATAATTTACCTTGCATTTGTATCACCAAAAACAAGCTACATACATGTGCATTTTTTTAGAGAACTGATAAGTTCACTAAATTCTCTGCACTCGTTGTCATTGATAATAGTGTGGTAACTGGCTTTCGCGTTTGTACTGAATGTCAGTGACCATTAGTAGAAGGCAAAATTGGAATTTTTTTCTCTAGCTGATCGCCTTCCTGATCTAGTTGAAACTTGCGGAGTGTCATTCTCTGGTTGAATCTCATGGTCCTCCTCCGAATTCCTAGTGTCACCATTGTCGAGGGACTCCACTAGAAGACAGTAGTAAACATCATCGTCAAGAAAAATTGTATCGTCTTCTTTCTTATGTGGTAATAGATGTCCAACAGTAGCAATTAAATAATGAAAGAATGACAGATGCGAATGCAGCCATAACACTACTGGAAAAATGACCGGAAAAAATTTCAGGCTGTGAACGGGATTCGAGCCCACGACCTTTGCGTGTTCAACTCAATATATATGGAGATATGGAGCTGAACGCTCGAAGATAAAAACTAGCGAGACAATCTCAGATAGTGCAGAGTGCAATTTTACGGCTCTGATACAGTAGACACATAGGTCCTTACCCATGCCGTTCTCTCCCTTGGTAGTCAACTAGGCCTTTTCCCCTTGCAGAATATGAGCAGACAAAAACTTGATAAGACGTAATCTTAGCATTGTGTAAGTTTCATGTTTGTATTTTCTTTCAAGACCCAAAAATAACTAACAATTACCCGTTTGTCAAGAAGGCTTTGAATTTTATTGTGATGTTTTACGCTGATTTTCAGTCATTTTAAATTCAATATTACGCAGAAGTGGCAAATATGACAATTTTATTTTTCACTCCAACGTATGTAACTTGATACTTTTGTTTTCCTCGCCGAGCTGTGCAACCTGATACCCTTGTTTCCTCAAAAATGTAAGAAAGATATGTATCGTTTTACTTACTGCTGGAGATAAATGGAATAACGCTAAATATCTCACGAAAAATCGAAGAGGAACGATTTTGTTCTACTCCAAACGCAAATTTTCAGTTCACAGAAAAACAAGAACTAATCTAATTATCAAATAGTCAGGTCCGGTCACGGAATAGTTCGTTCTTATTCACGTCGAACTAAAATACAATGCTATTGATTAATACAACCGAGGAGCGTTTCAACGAGAAGTACTGAAGGTAGAGATCGTTACTTGGTCGAAATTATATCCTACATCGGTGAGAGAGTCACCTCATATTTGCGAAGTTTCTTGTGACAGAAATTTATTAGTTTTATATGTAACTAACTTGGGAAAGTTTCGGCTGAATATGAACTTTTTGCTCCCTTCATAGAAGAGGAAATAGACAAGCCGCTAAGGAGAAGCATTCTTTATTTGAACCCTGGAAAACACGCAATAGTTATAAAACAACAGAAAAAACTTCTTGAATCGAGCTAGAAGTGATTCCAGATGATACGCAGTCACAGTAGCGTTATTTGCAGTAAAAAAGGGAGAGCTGTCGTTACCTGAAATACAGCTGCTATCCCCGGTCAGAATAGCTCAGCTCTGGCCCTCTTTCTGTCAAGCAACGCAACGGTGGCGTTGCGTGACGGAGAGAGGGCCATAACTGGACACTGAAGGCTAAGTTATCTGCGCATGCGTTTCGAGCAAATTGATTGGGATAGAATAGCAAGAGATTTGCGAAAACATATATAGGTTTGTGATGTTATCGAGCGAGTAACGTAAGTATGCTACTTTTTACGTAGTAAACAGAGGTACCTACCCCACCCCATTATTACAATAATTAATACACCGATTCCAGAAAAAAACCGGAAGTTGCACGGAAACGAGGCTTAATAGCGCTCGCGGTAAATTCGAAACAACATGGCGAGCGAGCAAGAAGAGCAAGAGCAAGGTGATCTCTCTCCTGAGGACATCCCTGGCGCCAGTGTTACCGCAGAACAAATAGGGAAATTGACAGTTAGCCAGTTGAAATTTTGGCTAAAATGTCGCCGAATAAATCAAAGTGGCAACAAAAAGGAACTTTTCGAAAGGTATTTTGTCATCCTTGGCATCCTTCGATTGTCTCTCTATAAGTTCTATAAACAACCTGTCCTCGCTATTTTTATGACCTATTAAAAGAAATTTTTGCTCACGGTCTTTTTAGAGTGAAGAACCTGAATGAAATGAAAAACTTAAAAATCTACGACCCTGACCCGGAGAAGAGTTTTACTAAAGCTAAAGTAGCAAGGTTGAAGCAAGAACATACAGACTTAAATGTTCCGGTCGATGTCGAGACTGTTCCAACCAACCACATTAACAAATTTCCCACAGCTGATTCGGCTTTCACTAACGACCTCAGTCTTCTCCCCAAGTTTGTTCCAACTGACACATTAATGCCTCTTAAGAACTGTGGAAAGAACACCAGCCGAAAAACAGAAGATACCTTTGTCGAATTTGCAAGTTCTAAAGGTCTTAGATTGCTCCCATTTGTGCACGATGTCCAAGTAACAACAGACATTTCAGAAGAACACATTATTTACCTCAGAGCACTTTGTTGGGCCTCCTATAGAAAAGCTGTCAAATATAAGGTAAAATGGTGGTTCAGAATAACGGCAACCCCAAGATTCTAGCTGCTGAATGCGACAAAATATGCCCAGCTGGGAAAAGTGGCTGCTGCTGTCATGTGATGGCAGTGATCTGGAAACTGGATGAAATATTTAGGAAAAATACAGTTGAACAAGTTGACAACCGCAGCTGTACCTCCAAACCTAGAAAATGGGGAATTCCGGGGAAAAGGACTGTACAACATAATCCTGTGATGTCGCAGGAACTTTTTAAACCCCGACATGTATCAGATACCTCAGGAAGAAAACGTAGGGGCGTGTACCCCACACTTTTTGACCCAAGGCCATCAAAATTGCGTAAATTAGACGTAGAATCTGTCGGAATGTTAAAACAAAATTTACAAAAAGTGAACCCGTCTGTTGCATTTTCAAAGATGATTCCTGATGTGAATGATATTGTACTAATTGACACAATAGTGGGAGAAGTTGCCAAGAGTTCCGTACTTCATGTACAACTTAAAGAGTTTGGAACAAGCATTCAACCTAGGGCCGTCGGTGATACCTCTCAGACCTCTTCAAGTTCTATGTCAAGCTGTGAAAGTGAACTTAGTAATGTTGTCGAGAGAAGGGAGGACTTGAGACATCATGAAGCATCTGTTACTCAGATAATACACCAGTGAAAGAGCATCCAATATCTCTTTCTGAAATAAACAATAGGTGTGAGAGAGTAAAGAGGAATCTTTTCAAAACTGAAGAGGAAATTGTTAAGATAGAGTCTCAAACAAGACAACAATCTGCTTGCCAAGAGTGGTATGAGCACAGGTTCGGTAGATTGACAGCTTCAAAGAGTTACAGGGTGGGATGCAATCACAAAGCAGATACATCACCAACAAAAATTATCAAAGAAGTACTACACTATAACAGGGACTATCAGTCACAAGCCATGAAAGATGGCTTAGAGAATGAGCAACTGGTAATAGACAAGTACACTGAAATGATGCATGAACAGGGACATACAAGGGTGCAAGTAGCAAAATGTAGATTTTTTGTTGAAAAGGAAAAGGGAATTTTTGGGGCCTCCCCAGATGGTCTGGTAACAGACCCAAGTAAGAGCAGTCCTCATGGAGTCATTGAAGCTAAAAATGTCACCGTTAAGGATGGTGAGACCCTGAAAGATGCCCTTATACGGAAATCTATATGTATAATGTCTGATACTGGTTTGAAAGTAAACCAGAGTCATATGTACTTTTTTCAAGTACAACAACAACTCTTTGTTGTGAACAGACTTTGTGGTGTCCTTGCTATACTTGGAAGTAATGGAGAATTTTTTCATGAGGAAATTGCCTTTCAGCCAGAATGGTGGAAGGAGAAGCTGATGAAAATTGAACAATTTTATGACAAATATATTTTATATGAGTTGGCTCACCCAAGGATCAGAGATGGCCTTACAAGATGGGCTTATAGCTAATGCCAGACTAAATAATGTATTATTAAAGTACTAATACATTTTTGCAGCATCTGATAAGAGAGAATGCCAATTTCTGTTAGCTTTTCTCAGGTAATATAATGTTGAATGAAAATACAGTTAAAAAGAATTGGGAATCTATAAGACCATAGTTAAACCTCAATAATTCAATTGTACTTAAACGTTATTAGCAAAACACTGAACCATAAGCCCTTCTTTGTCACACACTGAATGAAACTTGAAGCCATGTAATGCACAATTTCAATATGATGGGAATCACCATATATTTAATCATCACTGAAGAAAAATCCTGTACTTTGTTTACATTTATTACCAAATGACAAATTAAATCTTAGGTGCCATTAGTTAATTGTAAGATAACTTAGCAAGTTAAGGCAGGTTTCTGCCAGTTAACCAGCAAACAGCTCACTGCCCAGAGTCGATTGACAACTCCACACAAACTTAGTGGAATTACTCCATCAAATATATGCCATCCCTTTAATCTCCTAATAGCTCTTTCAACGTGTATCCTTACATTTGCAATTCTCATGGTTGAAAAACATTCTTCCTCAGAAAATTGTTCTGGTTTACTTTGTCGCTTAGGAGGGATGAAGAGTCTTACCTTCTTGCATGCCAGCAAATCCTGTATATCAAATCCTCGATCTGCCATGATCAAATCATTCTCTTCCAACAAATCAATTAAGGAACTACTCTTTACAATCTCCTTATCGGAGATACTTCCTCCCTAAAGGCTACTGACAAAGGTAATCCAGACATTAGGGGAAATTCCTACAAGGCCTTTCAATGTGTTGTGGGACTTGTATTCAGAGTACAATTCACTCTGCTTCTCCAGGTCTTGTGGTGTCTGATATTTTATCTCTGCGCAGTCTATTATGCACCTTATATTTCCTATTCAGCCTTGAAAACTTCAGGCAAATACTGCTTAATTTGTTCTTTGGAGGGCCATATGGGCAGGCTCCCCAACATCAAATACAGGAAATTAGCCCATGTAATAACTATATCTGACACTACTTGTTCTGAAATATTAAACCTAAAAGCCAGATCTCGCTCAAATAGACCTAGTCTTAAACGAGTTAAAAATAGCCAAAGTTCATCAATTGGCTGTAATGTCCTTCGACAACCAACATTGCTTCCGGGAAACTTCTTTTGTTTACCTCCCAGGTAGGGAAATTGATTTTCTACGTTGATCGAATCACTGTTGTCACGCATATAACTGTAATATGTCAAGTTACTGGCACTAGGCTCTACATATTTCTCAAATTCAATTAAAGTTGGATAGTCAGGAAATCCAGTATAAAACTTGATAACTTCGCTGCTACCTGAAAATCTTTCCAGACCAAACCAGTCTTTCATTTTCTTTCTTCATTGCCTCTATCCACTCCTCAAGTGTCGGTGGGCCATAAACGACGGAATCATTCTGTTCGTTTGAACGATCCCTAATTTCGTACTGCCGCTCTTTATGCTGATGGGTGCTCACTTCTGACTTGGCGGACTCAGATGTCTCACATCTCGCCTGCGACCTTTTCGCTCTACACCGAGATTCTTCATGATCATCGACTTTTGTCCATGGGAAAACCGAGGGTACGGCTCCCTGTTTTAATGAACGTCTGTGTCCCGTCAGACTCGGTTTAAAATCAGTTGGCAAGAAGTGCTCGGAACAGCAAAACTTATTTCCTACCGTGGCAAAGTAGGCATCTCCCCGTTTCATCCCGATTTCCACGTTTTCCTTCTTTGTTTATCCGAAGGAGACTCATGGAATGATAAATCAGTTCGGTTCTCGCTTCGATTATTACAGTTTGCAGCTGCACAGCACTTGTGTCCAATTTTTTTCCTTTTCTTCGACAATTGCTCCGGACAGGTAGCTCTAAACTTATATACATTCCAATTTTTTCCTAATTCCTCCGATATTTCGTCCGCGATATTGGTAGCTCGAGGGCTATCAAGCCTCGCTTGCATGCAACTTCCTGTTTTTTTCTGGAATCGGTGTATTAATTGAAATTAGTTAATTAAACAAACATTACAGTTTACACCTTATTGTGTTTTAATGTTAGTGCCTGACCGAACAGCAGCCCCCTAAACCATCCGAATAGTGCACTCTGCACCAAAAATGTACATTGCATATTAGCCAATCAGAACGCGCGCTTTTCTAAAGCTACGTTGTAATGTATTACCATGCACGCTTACGTATACTGAGTTAATAGCGCGACTTTGATCAAGCTATGTTGTAACTCGGTTTCACAGATCACATTATGTTCATGTAATTTGTTTTCATGCAAGAGTAGATCAACTTCTCCTGTTTTCAAGCTATATCCTTGTGGATTATTCTTGATTCAGTTTTTGTACCTGTATTTACATTATTTTGGGGACTGAAGTCATATTGTTTGAGAAGTTCATTAATTGCAAAAATGATGGTTTGTGATACAAATACAGAACATTTAGCTGGGTAAGCGGAGTTCATATTCCTTTGTTTGCATGACACAACTCACAAACCTTCACCACGCCGGACTCATCACTTTGTAAAGGATTTAATTCGAATTCATCTCTACAGTGTAATTACCTTGCGATCGACCCAAAGGCTTACCTCAAGTTCGCTTCGAAATATGTTCGAACACGAGTATTAAAACAAACGAAGCCAAACAAATACCTGAAATACGAATTCTTTTATTAAGAACCTGATGTTTGACTTCTTTAGGTTTCTGCTTGCGTTGCCTGCCTGCTTGCCTACCTGTTAGCATGCCTTCGCGACCTTGCTTGCTCGACTTGACTAAAAGACCGACCAACCGATCGACGGACGGACGGACACACCGACCGACCGACTGACCGACACACCGATCCAGCGACCCACCGACCGACACAGTGACCGACCGACCGACCGACTGAGTGATTAATGACTTAATTTGTCTCGCTACTCTTCCAGGGATTTCTTTTTAAAGAGAATCTACAGAGTTACGCAGAAGTCTGATCCAGTTTATGGCGATCGTTACTCTGTCGACGTGGAACTTGGTTTACAGCATAGCAAGAAATCATTCCGCTTGTCTGAACATGTCTATCAGAAGAAGGGAAGTGACAAGTTGTGTTTTCCAGAAGGAATCAACTGGAACAGCAAAGCCATGGTGTACTTCATACTTCCTGTCAAAGACCAGGGACGATGGGTCTATCATTTCATCAATGAACTCACTGTTGCCAGCTTATTAACCGGTGATACGAACTTCCACGTCGTTGTTGCCGACTTTGAAAGTCAGGATATTGATATGGCCGAAGCTTTTAACACTTCTCTGTTCCGCAGCAGACACACCATTGTTAACATGACGGGTAAATTTTACAAGACACTCGCGCTAAACGAGGCTGTGGCACGTGTTCCAAGCGAGCATGATATACTGTTTCTGTATGATCTTCACATCGATGTGCCCGTAGACATTGTGGGCAGCGTCAGAAAGGTAATAAAGTGCAAATGTAATTACATTAGAAGCAGGCTCTGTAAGAGTCTTCAGCAATGTTAGCGAACAGTTCAAATGCGTGACCTAAGAGGGTACGAAAGCACGGTCACTAGTGTCGTGTTTTCTCCAACGTCTCCTCCTCATGTCACGCTTTTTCAAGTTTTGCGCAGTGTTCGACGATCTTAAATACATACATACACGTATACATACTTTATTTGGTCTCGCAGGTTAAAATAATCTGGCAGCCGTTGGCTGATGTGGACCTGCGTTCCTAATTTCTCCATTGTTAATAACTTCTCCATTGTTCCCTGAGATTGCTCGTAGTTTTTAATGGATTGATGAACTGAACTAAGACAGGGCGTTTTCGGTGTTTTCTGTGTTGAAGAAACATTTTACTTAGTGTGGATAAATGTTCCTAGTTTCTTTAAGTGCGTGGATGTCGCATGGTATGGAGGAGGAGGCGCCTGCAAGAACATTTGCCTTCCACCAGGCTCCTCATGGTGAATGCAGACCTCAGCAAGTCAACTAAAATCACGTCTGACCATATCTACAGTGTATTGGACAACTGCTAGAGAACAAGTGTAGAACTGAAAGAGGCCTGTAGATAAGAATGCTGATGACGATGCTACAGGGCACTTGGAACTATCCCGCTACTGATTGGCTGGAAAAAAAAATTGTAATCATTGCAGATCTAGATCTCTCGTTAAGGAGAGCAGACGTATTAGAGGCTAGGGTACAAAGATTTTCGGACAAGCGTAAACTACAGCGATAGGATTTACTCTGTATGAGTCCGCTTGTTTACTGTAATGTACCAGTCAGATGGTGCTATTGCTGCGAGCCTTCTCTAGGTCCCTTATGTACTTTGACTCGAAATCGTTGTACCACTGTTTGATGCTCAACGTTATCTGTTTGTCATTCATCTTTCAGAACACCGTTGAGGGACGAATTGCCTATTTCCCTGTGGTTGGTCGCTTAGATTGTAGCAGCTCGTCTGCTGAACACAGAGGCTTCTGGGAGCTTGCAGGCTTTGGCTTGCTTGGTATATACAAGTCTGACTGGACAAAGATTGGAGGTAAGTGGAATTCAGTTTTTTTAAGAAAGTGATCAGAAGAACAACCTAATGATCTCGATGTCGGACAAAACTTGAACTGCAATATTACCACAATGCAAAGCCTCTTTAACCGACTAACGAGATATGACAAACATGTTTTTCTCCTGATAAAGTTTCTAACGACGGTTAAACACTTTAATATAGCATTATAAGAATAAAAGCCTATTATTGCTATTATCAATTGAGCAGCCAATTAACTATAATTCACCTCAGTGGTCCCAATGTGTGTAGAATGATCACTATACTTATCTTTAGGAGACAACACACTACAAAAAAATCATACCACACAGGATTAAACCCTGTCACTCTTTGGATGTATTGAGTTTTATAATATAGATAGGACCCTGCGCACGCTCTGATTGGTCAAAAACCCATGTTTTATCAGAGTATAAAATATAGAAAAAGCGTGTTTTATTGATTTGCGCGTATAAAATCTATATCATAAAGCAAATAAAGAAGCCTAAGTCGTGTATTACACTGTGATAAAACACGACAGGCGTTTGAGAAGACGAGGCAAATGTAGAAAACAAGAGCCGCAGGCGAGTGTTTTCTACATTTCTCGAGTGTTCTCAAATGTCTGGAATCCAAATTCAACCGTTTTTCTGCGTTTTGGTCTGCTTGTCGTACGTTGTCTTTGTTTTGTGGGCGTGGCACAGCGGAATAATGAACGAATTTACACAGTTCGATACTTATGCCACCTCGGACGAATTGCAAATTGAAAAAATATCACTTGCCCATGGCCCCAGCAAAATAAAAGCAGGTTGGAGGCCGGGGGAGGGCGAGGTTGGGGGGGGGGGAGGTGAAGGTGCTGGCAGTTTGTTGGTGTGCTTGCAGGAATGTAGAAAGATCTCGAAAATTTCTTGCTGGTTGCTCAAAGACAGGATATCAATGAAATTAGGAAATAAAAGTGCACTGAAAACAAGAAGTACTCTATGTAGGCATTGCCTTGTGCATTGGTTTTGGTTGAAGGGAAAAAATTGACATTTGATTTACTCCCACATTGCCTTTCTCCTACACGGCATATAAAGTGGATACTGATGAGCTGTTTATTGCAGCCTAACCAGGAGCCATAATCGGGAGTGGCGAGATTCTCTTGCAGATTTTTCACAGCGATGGCAGGGAATAAGACAGGGAATAAGAACCAGGGCTCTTATATGTAGTTCTATGCTCTGTGCTAATGGAAAAGGTGAGTTTTTCAGGGTCGAAAGCAAGACTTCAATTTCGTGCTGTGAATGAATAATATCCGCTCGCGCTAGTTGTACAGGGAAGATTTTGAGTTTGTTCTGTAAAGAAAAGTTTTGTGAGAAAACTCTTTACCCCGTTATCGAGTTAATTTTTGAGTTTCCCAAGCAATGCTTAATCATAACTAAACCCTGTTTTTGACAGTTTCTTATTGTTTCTGTTTGTTTGGCGAGTTTGCAAAAGTTTTTGAAAGGAAAGTCTGACGCGTTATAAGTAGCTCATTTGCATAGTGCGAGCCGGTGTTTTCAATTGTCAACAAATCTTGACAAAGATTTCTTTCGTTGTCTTTTGTGCTGAGATACTGCAACAATTTTCATCAACGCCAAAAGGCTACTAAGATCATGTGTGTTTCTTTAACACTTTTACACTGCGAAAATAACATAGAAAAGGAGTTTGATAACTCAACTAACAAAATCGAAATCGTTCATTCGAGTTGATTAAAGGAAGCGTCATCGTAACTTTGCTGATTATTTCTGTTGTATTCACATATTTTCAGCTAAACTTTCAATATGTTCTCAAACATTTATCAACTTTAAACATATTTAATAACTATAGAGATATAGTATGAGTTTGATGAACGTTTTCACACGAAAGTGCGGAAGTCCAATTTGTCATGTTTTACTGACTGTACAAAACACGCATCGGCGGGCACTCTTATTCATCGACAACAGACACTTTATTGGATTTTTACACAAGCAAAACTAAGTAGCATCTACAGACATAAACTTTATTGTCACTTATTGGGCCTTGATAGAACATCAAGCGTTGCTTACAATTCAGGCGAAACTTTGTTTTTACTTTTCGGTCGAGATAGACTCTGGCGAAATCCTCGCAAGCGTGTGGCAAGAGGAGGGAAACTTTGGAGCCCTGAAACAGTGCTATATCCAAATATATCCAACTGGGTTTTTGCTGTGTTATGGAAAAGCTGTTAATCTTCAACATATGTCAAACTTAGAGTGGAGTGATGTGGAGCTCTTGTTAAAGAAGCAGCGAAACACAACTTGGTCAGCGATATAAAGCGGGACATAACTAAATTCGACACTGTCTTACTTCTCCCAAACTGAAGCAGCTTACGACGAAAATAATGAAGCAAAATTCCAACAGACATGAACGTATTGATTTGTGGGCCAAAAGCATCAAACATTTCGGGAATTTCGGACGCCATTTCCCCGCGCTATATCCGCAAAAATCCACGTAGCATGTACGCCCGTGTGCCGCACATGATGGCGCAATTTGTTCTAAAAATAGAAAAATTGTCCCATATCATAGGGACAGCCCCAATACTAGAAATAGCGCGCGCTTACGGTCTCCGTCCCCGATTATGACTCCTGGCCTAACACAATAATACTGAACTAAGAAAACTCTTTTAGAAACTTAGAGAATTTGCTTCCCTGCTAGCAGAGGCTCTTTTCCTGGTGTTCGCTGACGGGAGAAAAGAGACCTCTACCACGGGTCGAAAATGGCTATTTTGAGCATGCTCCGGGGCTTACCGACCGAGCCATCACGTGATGTTCATAGCGCGTGACGAAAATAAAACCTTTCACTCCAACTGACGCGAAAAACCCACGCAGATGGCGCGTTATGTCTCACACCCCGGTTAACTCACTGTGTAGGAAACGGAGGAAAATATCGACTAGATCGCCAAAACGCGCTTAAAAAAGTACAAAAATCATCTAGAGATAATTGTTGTCTGATCTGTGGTATTAACTTCAAGTTATCTGGACAGGAAAGCTTTTCAACACAACCACATCTGCAGAACTCAAAGAAAATTTAACAGTCCTTCTCGGAGAGTCGCCAGATTTTTCCTTGTCATCCCGACGGATTTTCAAATGCTGTAAACGAAAGGTGAACTCAGTTATAAAAAGAACATTGATTCTCGAACAAGACAAAACATTTCTCATCGACAAACAACCACAACAAAGTGGGTTAGATGGAAGATTTTTCACCTTTTCCGTTCGTGCAACTAGTACAGCAATCTGGTAGATGAGAGTTTTCCCATGCCCGGTCGACAAGCACGCAAACGTGTCTCGCCCGTTTAAAAGGGCCTTGAACTGCTCGTCACCCCATTTTTTTTTTAATCTTTTCATCGTCGAGGTTATCCACAACGGAAGAAAGCAAACTTGTGTCTCTTTAAGATTGAACTCTTTCGAGCACGCCGATGAGCACGCCATGTTTACACTGTGCATGGGCTCAATAAATAACAGCGAAATTAATGTAAAGAAATGCGCGCGACGCAACGGCTTAAGTTGCGGTCAGCGAATAACGCAAGGAGCATGCGTTTTAAATAGAGCCGTCCCAGACTGTGGACGGCGGTTAAATTAAAGCCATTTTCGACCCATGGCAGATGTCTCTTTTCTCCCGTCAACGAACACCCGGAGAAGAATCTCTGCTAGCAGGGAAAGAATTTGCTTGTATGAACATTTAGTTGTACAACTCTGATTTATTTTTGCTCTGTTTGTCCAAAGGAATGAACACCGAGAAATTCAAATACAAATGGGGCGGGGAGGACTGGGATCTACTGGACCGTGTTTTGAACGCCAAGTTGGAAGTGGAACGAATCAAGTACCCAGGCCTCTATCATCATTATCACAGTAAACAAAAAAAATGGAATTAAAGATATTTTTTATTTGTTTTATGGAATCTACACGAGATCATGATATGGAAATAGAAAAAGAAAATGGATCTCTTTGTTATTTCACCGCGATTTAGCCGTCTGAAAATGTGAGATTTTACCTCCGGTTAGGTCAGAAACCGCAAGGGGTTACGACCTGGGACTAGTCAGGCTGTGACGTTAAAACAAGAACGTACTTCGACATATTTTTCCAACCAAAATAATAGAAACGAAACAAACAAAAAAAATAAATAAGTGAAATAAACTAGGAATTAGGCAATCAAGCGTAATTCCAATTTTGATTCAAATTTGTAAACATTCACCATTATTACGAAAGATATATAGACGCGGTGTAAAAACAACGATATCCATTTTCTCTTTCGATTTCTTTATTATGATCTCGTTTAGATTCCATAAAACAAATAAAAAGTATCTGTCACAGTGATACACTTTTAAAACGCTTGGTGTAGCCGCGCCTGGAGTGTTTGTAGCGTGCCTCCTATGCGAAGTTGCTCTACCTGGCCTACGTACCGCCTCACCAAGTTGAAAAATATCGGTTTAAATTCTCACATCATACTGCGACTACTTAACGGTTTTAAAAGGTGTTGTGTAAGGTTTAAGATTAAAGATTGTAAATATCGCTTTCTTTTTTTTTAAATTTAACTTTATTTGTTTTCTGCACTACTATAATCAATACCTTTGCGTCGCCATGTTATATTCTCCATTGTTACATTCAGTACTAGTGTAGATGTATTATCTCAATAAAATGGTCGTAAAATTACATGCAACTATCTTCGATGTTTCTTTCCACGAGCCAGATATGCTACCAAACAGTTTTTTATCTATCGTTTGAGTGCCTTTTGAGTTGTTGGTAGCATAAAGCCAGTCAATTGCTAAGGTCTTTACAAAATTAAATTGACAGATAGTAAATGTATGATCAATATTGATTCTTGCTCACCACTGTAGAGGCATTCGTCATCCGTTTAATACCATATCAATAAAGGTTGTCTTTGGTGACTTTAGTTCTATGGATTAATTTAAACTGGATTTCCTTCCACTTTGTCCACTTGCAGATGTTTTATAGCGAGGTTTTTCGAGGCATACCCATCCAACTTCATTGTGTTATTCCATCTCCTTGGGCCAGACTGGCTAGCCGTGTGAATATCAGTTTGAAAAAAAAAAAAACTAAATGCGACGAAATCTGCATTAGACTTGATTCCAGTCACTCTTCAAACAGGATCACACCACAAGCTTATTTGTGTGAATTCATCTGAGACCATCGTGGTCATGAGGTAGCCAACAAATATTGTCTTGTTGATGGCAAATTTACATCGGTTCCTCTTTCTAAGCAGAAATGTCTCAACTTTCACTTCATAGCAAATATTCTCCTAAAACTTTGCCAGGCAGCACTCACCAGGCTCACTTCCAGAGTCAAAACTATCACCTTCAATAGGGGAGAAGAGGGTCTCGATGGGGTGGTGGCTTTTAAGGCCAACGTTTAATATTTTGGCTTTTTTTTCGGCCAACGGTTAATTTATTTCCCTTAAGATTAACAAAAATCTTACTAACTAACTACCATCGATAAAAAAGTTAAAAATATGTATTGACCCAGACCATTTCGGACATGGCGTTGAACAGCCGGACGTCATAAATGTTCATACTTCCTGAAGCATGCATAAGGGAGTTTACGAAACCACGACGGCAACGGCAACGGGAACGTCACTGAACAAAAGAATTAATAAGCAGAACAATGTCTGTGCACGTGCGTTATAATTTTTGGTACATTTCTTTGCCGTCCTCTGCAAAACAACAACGTGAAATGACCAAATTTTGCGTTGCCTGCAGAACGTGAGCCACGACGGCTTATATTTTAAATTTTTATTTCAAATTTATCGCTGTGTTCCGGATTTAGTTTTGCGATAGTTTTGACAGTGATAAACAAAGTAAATGACTTTAGAGTATCGCGAGATTCGTAGGTAAAATATAAATCCATTTTTTAATGGACGTTGTCCTCGGCGTCGCCGTCGTGGTTTCGTAAACTCCCTATTGTCATAACAGTGACGCGATGAAGCGCGAAATTTGAAAGCGAACAATCTTCAGTTTAGAAGAGATGGCGTCAAAAATGGGCGAGAACCTCACTTTAATTTTCGTTTTAAATGACTCTAGGTTGAAAAAGTCCACACTTGTAGGCTGCGAAATGAAGACGAAATAATACTTATTTAATCGAGACGCCCAGGAGACATAAACGACACGTAAAAACTATTGGAAATTTGAGTCAAATTGTAAATGATTTTATAGTCATTTTAAATAAGATTTCAAAAATGCTCTTTTTCTATCTTAAATTTTTAGTTTCTGGTCCAACTTTTTATGAACTTGTAACTTGCATAAGTTTCTTTTTAAAGCAAATTCAGATACTAAGCTGAAATGTCAAGAATAACAGAAAGGGATTTTCTTGAAATTCGTGTTCCCTGTATTTCGTATTACATAATGATCCCCTTTGCTCATTAATACGCATATATGCCGCTTCTCTGAGTTCATGAATCTTGCTTTAGCACCACTTTCACTGTTCCCTTGGGTGTTCAGTAATGGTTGAAAGTGTACTTTTCAGTCTGCCCGATTTTGCTGCGATCTTTAACCAACATTTGCGATTGCGGCCGACCGTCAAACTTGGAAGCTATTATCAGAGTGACCAAATTTATTTCAAGTGGCACTCAGAGTACGGCGTCGTCCTGTGCAGATAGATATTTGAAATTGTAACTAGCTTTGCCCGTGTT
Source organism: Orbicella faveolata (assembly GCF_042242905.1). NCBI lineage: Eukaryota > Metazoa > Cnidaria > Anthozoa > Scleractinia > Merulinidae > Orbicella > Orbicella faveolata. The sequence goes on along the minus strand of NW_028301576.1, from coordinate 18,639,435 downwards.
CTGAGTAATCTTTCACATTCTGCTCAGAGGGAAAAGCGAGATAAGCGCTGGGAAATTTTTCTCGAGACGGCTACTGAAGCCTTTTGAACTACTGATTAATTTTTGAGCTTCAGTGAACGCGTTTATCGTTGTTGGAATTAGCCTTTTGAACACCGATTTGAATGAAACATTTGCTTATTTGTCGAACAGAAAATAAACATAAATCAGACTGTAAGACTTGGATCAACGATATGTCACTACAATTTGTCCAGCACCGCATAAAAGGAAACTATGATAAGTCGGTGCCTTTCCAAGGACTGTTAAACAGCACACATTTGCGAGTCTTTGCAAATTTCTCGATCTGCTTACAATGGCTGGGGAGAGACATAAAGCGTACGGATATCACAACACTGAAAACTTATAGCGCTCGTTTCTTTTCTGTGCAGAATCTCTTACGATGCTGGTTACTCTAAATATGATGTAAATGGTGAACAACTAGTTTGTCTAAAAGACATAATTATATCTTGCAAGTGAAGAATTATTGTTGACTATAAAAACGCAAGAACAAAAGGATCATTCAAGTGTTTTGTTTGTCATTCGCGCGTCAAAGCGTACGACAATTTGAAATTCTCTTAGAGTGATTTCAGTTCTATATTATAGAACACAAGTAATTACGATTTTCACCAACTTCCAAACTTGAGCGGGAGAGCGCACTTAGTCTTCGGTTCGCGAGCGCATTTAACTGCCAGTATCGTGCAGATAATTAAGATACAGGGTTAAGTACCAAATGATCATATGATCGTAACAAGTAAAGCTTTTTGAAGCGATCGAGATTTCTCGGAACTCTATTCTCTGTTGACTGCTTGTAAAGTTGATGGACCGGTCTTCGCAACCGCAAGAAATTATGGGTAAATTTGCATTTGTATGGATAAACCGCAACCAATTACAGTTCATCGAAAATCCACGTGGGAGCTCCAGTGAGACAAAAGTAATTTATGCCAGTAAGTAAGTAACAAAGTTATACAACGCTTACGAGTGGTATACTATGGAATATCACTCGAATCACTTGTATTTTCACGGAATACTCACAAGTCTTTATTATTTTACACCATGCCATAGAAAGACAGTGGCCAACACAGTCAATGCAGCTGGCGATGGAAAGATGGGTGTAAGCAGTATGAGTTCTGAAAAACCCATTTCGGAGAAACTAATAAATAGTACTGTATTGTATTGTATTGTATTGTTAGCGTTTACAAGGAAAATAGTGTAAAGTATTGCACGGACCTCGCCTTACAGATTGCGTGCCGCGTTTAGCATATGCTTGAGTTTTCATTCTGTGTAATAGACCATTTTACAGTTGTCTGCTCAGTGACCTGGCCTTTGTATGGCAGCGAGGCTTGAGTTGACCTTGTTTTGATACAGACCTCACTGCTTTTGTTGTGTAAAACAAGTTGTTCTGATGCTAACTAGCTGCATTTACATGACAAAAGCAGTGAGGTCTGTATCAAAACAAGGTCAACTCTAGCCTCGCTGCCATAGAAAGGCCAGGTCACTGAGCAGACAACTGTAAAATGGTCTATTACGATACGGGCCTAAGCCAACTATTCATTCGGCATATTCATATGAAAACATAACACTGAAAAACTGACATTTCAAATTAGTGTCACGTTTAAGGGCCCATTAACTGATCTTTTTGTAGACTGCGAGCAGTCTCTCTTTTCCTCGAAAACCGCGGGGAAGAACGTAAAACAAGTAAGCGTGCTAGCATGACTGTGAGGGTGACGTGCGAGCAGCGATGCCGCGAGTCGCTAGTAGCGGGGGCGTCGGAAGACGAGCGAAAAGAGAGACTGTACTGGTTTCATACAATGATTTGGATGTTGCTTTGACAGGTCGCATCAATGACACCTCCGCCCTGTTTTGAATATGGCACTCCGGTGTCTAATTCCTACGTTTTTGGTGTCAAATAAACAATCTTAGGGACTTTTGAATAAGTACTTTCATCTTTACTGTTCTGAGAGTTCGTATGTAAGTTAGTTCGCGAAGTTCGCGAAGGTTTTGTAAGAAAGTTCAGAGAATTTCGAAGGGAACGTAGATTGAGACGTGATGCGTAGAAACCCATATTAAGGTTTAGAATATTGTACGACGCTGTGAAACTCTGAGGCAAAGGTCAAGATTAAAACGTGGAGTTTTCAAAAACTGCTTTAACAATAATGACATATGGTATTCTCATCAAAGGCGAGGGTAATGAACTGCCAAAAAATCGAAACAACATTATGATAGAGCGATTTTCAATTGATTGTAGTAAAACCAAAAGCAAACCAATTACGCACCAATTAGAATACTCAGTCAATCTCAAACCGTAGTAAAAACCAAAACAAAAACCAAAGTGATGCCTGATTACTTTCGACACTTAACTGAAAACCGCCCTAAAACAAAGGACGGAGAGACAATTGGACAGGGAAGGAGGTGGGTTGAAAAGGTTGAGAACAGAATGTCCAGCAGACTCGAGCCTAGATCAGTGAACGCACTTGGTGATAAGAACCCAGAGGGGATATTCATTTTTATTTTATTCTCAAGCATCTGAGCGGACCGGATTCCTAAATCCTCGAATTTGATTGGCTAATCATACGCACGTGATCTGTCCAGCTTTTTACGATACGGTCCACGGGCCGGATTCTTTCTTCGCAGCCTAAATTTCGCTCCTAAAAGTTGGCGGTAATCGTCAATCTTTTGCGTTTTTTACACGTCCATCGACGATTAGTCAACGCAGGTTTATCTCTGCCCACTTTAAAATGGCGAGGAAAGTCACTGTAAGCAAATTCAATTGAGTGTTTTGAAGTTGTGAGAGTTTGCTTGGTTGTTTGTAGCTTGGTGCTGTAATGGCGCGTAATCCTGTGTTTCTCTCGCCATCATAAAATTTGAGTCAATTTCAGTCGAGTTTACCTCTCTGATCGTTGCTGTATTTACGAGAATTTCTGTGGAACACACTTAACGAATTTCCTCGCTATTAAATTTACGGTAGAAAAGTCCCATTACAAGTGATTTTAAAAGCAACGACTGACAGAAATTGTTTTTGTAGTAAAACTTCAAACTTCGCACGAAATTTAACACCACGAAAACAACTTTGGAGAACTTAACTGGTGAAATAAATGCAACTAACACAAAGTAGTTTGAAAAAAATCTGTTTTTTAATACATCTTTCTTTGTCTACTATCTTAGTTAATCGCTCGTTGCCGAGATTTTTTTACAAATCGTTAGTAGACGGCGCGCAGGCCGATTCAATGACAAGAGTTGCGTAAACAAACCCATTTGTAATCTGTAAAACCAATTTACTGCAGGGGAAAAAAAAATAAACATGTTATTTGCCGGCTTATGGTCGGTCCGTATGGTGAAAAACTGTGACCGAGGACGGTCACAGTTTTTCACCATACAGACCTCCCAGCCGGCAAATAACATATATATCATTTTAATAATTAGAATTGTCAAGCTTACACATGTCTTCGTGTGGATGTTGTTACTTTGAGTTATTATAAAGTAGCAACAATAACAGATTTGATTGTTAAAAAGGTGCGATCAGCTCTTTTCAGCTGTGACGCGCATGACAAATGGGTTGCCCGTTACCTTCATTAATCCTGGTTCTCACTACGACATGAGCACAAGAATGATGAGTATAAAATGTTTAAGCAGGCAACTGCGAACGATGATCCTGCTGGGATACGTTGGATCAATAGTGATCTAATCGGCTTCACATAGAAAATGAAGAATATAAAAGCAGGAACCGATACAACGTAGGATTATTTTTTAAAATGTATACTATATTCCGGCTGGCCAAACCAGCCTTCTTCAGGTACAATAGAAATTTCACATTGGAAAGAGTGCATTTGTTAGTGATCACGGCATTTGCGTAACCATCATTCCTGTCAAATTCACGAGTTCGCTCATAGAGCACTTTGATTATTGTAAAAGGCTCTCCGTCTCTGCTCGTTTCTGTTTTGTTAATATATTTTGACTGTGCTACGTTTGATATGCCACAACAAGCATTTTAAAAAATGAAAATGCTGCACTCCCGAAAAAAAGAAAAAAAATGGTTTCACCTTTACCTCCCCATGATGCCATGTCTCAACAACGGCCATTTTGCTCTGTTCTCAAGGTGGCCGGCAATGAGGGGAGGTTCGACCGAACTTCACGATACCTGATACCTTGCTCTTGCCGTCACGTTTGCGGTTCACTTTGCAGTCCGCGGTTCATGTTGCAACCTCAAGACCCACCTCTTGCACTAACTGATTTGCGGCAGCATTTCGATTAAAGACTACAAAATCGTTACGAACTCACGTTAAGGCCATGACTTATGTTTTCTTTCAGCGTAAACTCCGTAAGTACGTTCGCGCGAAAATGTTCTACTCGATAGATTTTCTTCAAACTTCTACCACGGACACATAATGAAATACTTGTTTAAGGAATGAAAAAAAAAAAAAAAAAAAAAATTGGGGCCCAAGGACTTCTTTTCAGAGATAAAGCGTGTAGTCTGATTTTGAAAAATTGGCGCGCCGTAAATCAGCGTGATCTCCAGGGTTTTTATCTTAAAATATGAAAGATGAATCAATGGAGACAAACTATCCTAGTAATATTTTGTATAGGTGAATCCGTTCGTTAAAAATTCCATATGTTGCCAACGTTTTCATAAAACTTAACTTTTAAAGAAGCATTTGAAAACGCCGCACAGATAAACGAAGAGCTAAAAAAGTACGCAATTCGATCATGCATTTTCAAAAAAATTCAAACTTGTAATCGATAGACAATTGTCAGCGCATGCTCTCGCTAAATCAACCAGAGCGGATCGATAAAACCGGGAACATGGAACATTCCGGAACATCCTGGAACATAAAAAATTATGATATTTATGTGAAAAATATGTAAAATTAAGTAAAGAAATAACCAAAAAAGATAGTTAAAGAAAAAAATGATAATTAAAAAAAATAAATCAATTACTGTTCGCGGCCCAGTGTAAATGCCCCTTCATGTTCATGTTTACAGGCAATAAAGTGCGATAACCTGTCGTTCAGCGTATTTTAATCGGGACAGGATCTGAAGGTTTGTGATGGAAGTAAATTTATGGTGCAGAGCTGTTGTAAGACAAGCAAATTCCGTCTGGCAAGTCAGAAACTCATCAGTACTCGAGTAATTCGAATTAGTTTAGACAAGTAACTATATGCCGTGTAAAACCATGGGAAATCGTGTATACGCTTGTCTTTGACGCAATGAATTGAATAAAGAAATCAGAAACTTATGTACAGTAGATTATTTACAGTCCTATATTTTTCGGTCTACTTTAAGAGTTTGAACACCATTATCATGGCTTTCTATAAATGAAAGAAATAAAGGAAGAGTACAGTAGCCCCTTCTTGTCTTGTCTGTCTTGATGTTTCTCTTGACCTCTTTGTTGGCTTCTGCATACTCTTTTTGTGCCCTTGCCTTTTCCGCTCTGCTCTGTTGTTCAGTATAGCTTTCTTCCTCCTTCTTGACTCGATCTTCTTTAATGTCTCGGCTGATTTCCACTCCTTGTGCTAATGTTTCCTAAAGCCGACTACCTCTTCGCATGTGGAGTTTAACCTCTTTAAAATTGCTCCACTGATGTTCCATGGGTATGTCGTCCTCTGCTACTAGGGACTTTAAGCAAAGACAACGCGGACGGCGACGGGAACGCCACAAGATCAGGGAAAAGCCAAAAGGTCCACTGCGCATGACTGGCGGGAAACAAGTTGACGTTCTGCGTTCGGGCCCGACGTGAGTGAAGCTCATTTCGCGTTGTCTGAAAACGTGAGTTTTTGCTTTCGTTTCCTCTGCTGTGTCAACGCTAAATAACCCGTGTTACTAATTTCGAGGAACTTTAATGCTTGTTTTCTCTTGCCATGTGAGATATTTCATTTTAAAGAAACGTCGAGAAATCTGAAGCGAACTCAAGCCAGCCGGCGAACATGTGAGTACCGTGAAATATCTTTTTGAACGCTAATGTAAATAAAGACAACTTACACGGATTTCAATCGAAATTTTTCCTTTCGAGAAGTACTCAAATGTCAAATGGCTCATCATGGTGAAATTCTAACACACTTAAAAGGGTAGACACCATTAAAACTTGCTTAGCTGTTTCGATTTTCAGTCGTAAGATCAGTGGTTTACTTAGATCTTTATCAGTCGGCACACTGATTTGTCGCGCCAGTCTGATTAAACATCTGCTGATAATAAGTTCGTTTACTTCATCGTACAACTCAGCGAGAAGGGGCAAGTTGCGTTTGTGGAAGCGAAATTCGGACCGGCACTCGTCGTCTTCAAACTATCGAAGTTAAAATCAGGAAAAGAATCATAAGGTTGGTCGAGATCATTCGACCGGTTTAAATCGTACAAGAGTAGAAGTTTGTGATCGTTTAAAACACCTTCATCGTGGATTATCAAGAGTTGATTGCGAACTTCTTTCAATGAAGTGATCCTAGTTCATCCTGATAAACAGAGGACGAATATCGATAATGTCAATAAGCTTGACAGTGCGGAAACCGCGGTTTCCGACGGTGCTGCTTAATGTTTGTCAATTCTCGACACAACGGCGTTCTCTCCCCAGCCCTCTTACAGGTTTCGGCGTTCCCGTCGCCGTCCGCGTCCCCGCTGCTTAAAGTCCCTAATAGTTCTTGCAGAACTTGAAACTTGTTGTAAAGTCTGTTCTGGTGCTCTCCTCTCTCCTCATTATCTCTTAGGAGGCTTACGTTGTATCGCTGTCTTCTGGTTATCACACCGGGGTTCGTCTTCAACTTCAGCTTCACTCTAGTAATCACCAGATGATGGTCAGAAGCTACGTCAGCGCCCCTCCTCACTCGTACATTTGGAGAGATCTTCTGAACTTCTTGTTGATACATATGTGGTTTATCTTGTTCTCTGCAGTAGAGTTGTCAGGAGATACCCAGGTTACCTTATGTATCCTTTTGTGGGGAAAGATGCTACCTCCAATGACCAGACCATTCAAGGCACAAAAGGCGGTAAACTTTTCACCATTATCACTCATCTCACCTAGTCCATGCCTGCCCATCACCTCCGCTTAGCCGGTGTTGTCCTCTCCGATCTTAGCGTTGAAGTCGCCCATCACTATGGTAATGTATTGTCAATGGGCAGTTGTCTAGGACACTCTGGAGTCGTTCTTAGAACTCATGCTTATCCTCTTCGTCACTGTCATTTGTAGGAGCATAGCGCTGTATGATGTTGACCTTGATTTTCTTCTGTTTTGTTCTAAATGCAGCTTTGAAAATCCTTGGCCCATGTGATTCCCATATTATAAGTGCCTTCTAAGCTGATCTAGACAACATCAGAGCTTCGCCTTCAGTATGAGGTGCATCTTCTTCGTCATGTCCAGAGAACAGAATCATCTCTCCACTTATCAATCTTTTCAGACCAGATTGAATCTATCTAGTTTCGCTGATTTCGAGCATAGCTGTGTTGTACCTCTGCATCTCTGCTGCTATTTCTGCGGCCTTCCCGCTTTGGAACATAGTCCTCAAGTTCCATGTTCCCATGGTGATGTCTCTGGAAAGAGAAAGGCGGTTTTCGTCTTGTGGCTTCCAGATACCTCAAGCATTTACTACTTGACTTCATTCTTCTTCTAACTGAGGATCCTTCCTCTCCCAGATAAGGAATCTCTTGTAAGGTCTCTCGTTGGCGTTTCTGCAGCTAGACTTGTTTTCCGCGTTGAGAAAGCTGGCCTCACGCCCAACCCGTAAACTGTAGGTCCAGGGTGCTGTTTTATCGGACCCTCTCCCGCAGACCAATCTGGCATGGTCGAACCTGCCAGGAGCATAAGGCTCACGCCGGTATACCTCTGGGGGTCGCAAGGGCAAGCAAGCTTTCCCGCCACGACAAGGCAAAGCACCAGGGGAAGACAGAACTACATCAATAGCCTGGCAGAGGAGACAGAAGAAGCCGCTTAGAGTGGAAACATGAAGCAGCGGTATGATACCACCAGTAAGCTGAGCGGTAAATATGGGAGACCGGAAAGACCAGTTAAGGACAAAGATGGGAACACCGTCATTGGAAAAGAAGGGCAACTCAACAGGTAGGCGGAGCACTTCGAGGAACTGTTGAACAGACCTACCTCTACTCTACTCGGACCTTTCAATTAACTGTGAGAAACCGAGTCGGGATGAGATCAGGAAAGCTATTATGAAGTTAAAGAATGGCAAAGCAGCAGGAGCGGACAACCTTCCTGCGGGTCGCTGAAGGCCGACATAGATACCACAGCAGAGATGTTATACCCCCTGTTTGCAAGGATATCGGAGGATGAAGAGTTACCAGCTGACTGAAGGAGTGTCATCTCATTAAACTTTTAAAGAAGGGTGGTCTCAGTGAAAGTTCCACCTACAGAGAAATTACTTTGCTGTCTGTGCCTGGAGACGCTTTCAACATGATCATCTTGGAAGAGTGAAGGACACTGTCGATTCCCAGCTCAGCGATCAACAGGCAGGATTTAGGAAAAACAGATCTTGCACGGATCAAACAGCCACCCTCCGAATTATCGTGAAACAGTCCCTTGAGTGGTATTCCTCGCTGTATATCAACCTCGTTGATTGTGAGAAGGCATTCGACAGTGTGGATAGGTAGCCCCTGTGGAAACTACTATGGCACAATGGAATACCTACCAAGCTGGTTCCCTGATTAAGAGTAATTATGAAGGAATGTCCTGCAAAGTGATACACGAAGGGCAGTTTTCCAGACAGTTCCAGGTCCAGACTGGTGTCCGGCGGGGCTGTTTACTGTCCCCTTTCCTTTTCTTGCTGGTCATAGACTGGATCATGAAAATGACAGCGAAGCAGAGAAGGTATGGAATCCAGTGGACATTCTAGTTCCAGTTAGATGACCTGGATTTTGCGGATGATCTAGCCTTACTTTACCGCAACCATCAACAAATGCAGGACAAGACAACTAGCCTGATGGACATCTCTGCACAGGTAGGCCTTAGCATCCACAAGCACAAGACCAAAGTCATGAAAGTGAATACAGCCAGCACCGAGCCTGTCCTGCTGGAAAGTAGTCCACTAGATGAGGTAGAGTCGTTCACTTACCTCGGCAGTATCATCAATGTACAGGGCGGTAGGGATAAAGATGTCAAGACTAGGATTGGCAAGGTCAGGACAGTTTTCCGACAACTTCAAACAATCTGTAAATCCAGAGAATTGTCCCAACGCACCAAGATCAGGATTTTCAAATCAAATGTAAAACCAGTTTTACTTTATGGTGCCGAGACATGGAGAATAACAAAAGCCACCGTCACCAAAGTAGAAACTTTCATCAACAGCAGCCTCCGGAGAATCCTAAAGGTGCACTGGCGAGACAAGATCAGCAATATCAGCCTGTGGGAAAGAACACAGCGGATCCCAGGAGAACAGGCAATGGGAAAAAGGAGATGGGGATGGATAGGGCACACGCTGGGGAAGCCAGTGGCTAGTACCACGGGACAAGCCTTGTCTCCTTCTTCTTGCCTTGGAATCCCCAGGGTAAAAGGAGAAGAGGTAGGCCCAGAAACACCTGGCGCCGAGACCTCCTGGCAGACACCAAGAGGATGGGCATCACCTGGAACCAATTAGAGGCAAAGGCACAGGATAGGGTGCTCTGGAGGTCTCTCGTCGACGGCCTATACCCCGGGAGGGGTGATAGGGTTAAGTAAGTCAGTCAGTCAGTAAGTAAGTAAGTACAGCAGCCTCTTCCGCAGGGACGGGTGCTCTCCCCAGTTTTCACTCACAATGAGCAAAACAACAGCATCAAAACAATATGGTGGAAATCGACCTCCTCAACCACACTGTAAAATCAAGGACCGTCACGTGATTTAACTGGTAGCAAACAACTGGCAGGAAGTGATTAGTGGGGATAGCTTGTGCATTTCCTCCCGACATCGCTACTTAAAAGGTGAAAGTTGCAAGCCTCCACTCATTCTAGTCATTTCGCATTTTTTCTTTTTCTTTTTTTACAAATTCGGAGCTGAAACCAGTTAATTAATTAATTAATTTTTTTTTACTTATTGGTCTTTCTAGGTTATTTCTTTATTTAATTTCATGGGCGTCGATAAAATCAGGAAGGTAGAACATTCCGGAACATCCCGGAACATCGAATAATTCTAATAATTATGAGAAAAAATATGTAAAATTAAATTTTCAAAAATTGAATTTAACAAAAATAAACTGGTATCAGCTCGGAATATATTTTTTTAAAATTTAATTGATAAATTATATACATTCAATACACACTTACATACTTACTTTACAAAATTACATTATTTACACCTCTTACATTGTAATACTCAATTACAGTACACTATTTACATCATTGCAATACAAGTCGCTTACAATTTCATACCTTATTTTTAATGCCTACTCTACAGGTTACTTTTACTAATAAATGTACAATATTCTACGTATACTATAATTAAATACTTACATTGTTCAGTTTTTTCCCTTATTAATTTATTTACTTATTTATCTTTTATGTTCTGTTGCACAGCGGACAAACAAACGAAACAAATAATGAAATTAACATGTACAATTAATCAGCTCGGAATATAAAAAACAAAACAAAAACAAAAATTTAACCAGAAAAGGAAAAAAAAGAACAAAAAAATGAAAATGACTGCAATGAGTGAAGGCGTAACTTAGAACACTAATCCATTCCTTCCAGTCGTTCGCCATCAGTTTAATCACGTGACTGTCCCCTATTCCCACATTTCGTTTTTCATAGAAAACCAAGATGGTGGCGTTCGAACTCTTTAATGAGACCGAAAAATGTGGGTACACGAGTGTGATTTTTTATTGCGTCAATTCAAAAATATACACGATTGCGATTTCTCACGAAGAAATAGTTTCTCCATGAGATAAATATAGAAACTCTTCGGTATTGAGTTTCTTGGCTAAGTCTAAATTAGTTCGGACTGCTCGAGCTCTGATGATTTATTAATAATAGCTTGCTTGTTACTCGTGCTTCCGTTGATCGTTCATGTTGAAGAGACTTTAAGTAACCGTGACACGTTGTGTGACATATGTTAAATATTTTAGTATCATTCCAGACATTTCGTACTTTGAGTCGTTGTCTCGTCAGCCGTATCGAGATCCTGGCCTGTAAACATCGAAGAGTATTAAAGATGGAAGACCTTTTCGTTATTATGACCGTTCCCGACAATTCCGTAGAACCGGTAACAACAGTCCATGTTTGTGTTGAAGAAACAGTGCTGTAAAGACCACATGACGCAATTGGCGGGAAAGAAGAGGAGCCTGTACTCATTGTGGCCAGTTGAATGAATACCCAACGCTCCATACCCCTCCCCTACCGACTCCCCTACCCCCCAAAAATATCTTTTCATATTTCGAGCTGATATCAGTTTATCTCGGATATTTTATTTCTGAAAATTTAATTTTTGCATATATTTCTCATAATTATTATAATTATTCGATGTTCCGGGATGTTCCGGGATGTTCCGGAATGTTCCGGGATGTTCCATGTTCCTGGTTTTATTGACGCCCTAATTATATATATTTTCTCATAATTATTCTAGTTTTTGGATGTTCCGGAATGTTCCGGAATTTTCCATGTTCCTGCTTTTAACGACGGCCGAGTGAGTAGGAACACTCGGAAAACTTTTCGAGCTTTAGTTAGGCGGTCCAAACGCCGCTCCACTCATGCGCCGAACCAAACTTGATTAAGTTTGACTTTAGAGCGACTTTAGAGCGACGGCTGGTTCAGACCGCGTACTTGCGTCGAACTTAATTCGGAAAGCCAGGGGTAACAATTTGCGATGGGAAAACATGCCTTCTGAATTGAAGAACTCTGTCCAAATAGAAAAGCTGTGACTAACATTTCGCTTTTATGGCAAAATTTAGGGAAGCAAATTCAAACTCAAGGTTCAGTGTTTGTATCTATATTTAATTAGACAGGTTTTCTCCCGGTCAATTCGACTTGTTAAAGGGAAATCTCATAAGCTGGACTATTATCACGAAAAAAGAGCAAAAAATGAATTTTCACTAAAGAAACTCGCTTATACAGTCCAGTTTCTAATAAATCAAAGGCATACTGGTATTTTGTTGTCTTTGTTTTTAGCGACGACTTCGAGCTTCATGCATGACTGGTCACGCCACACAATTTTGAGCCAATCACTAGTCCCGTTATTTGAAAAATACATTACAGTAATTTATGCATTAGGTTCGACACCGTGAGGAGAACGCCGTATGAATCAGCTGCCGCTCCAACGTCGCATAGTGCGACAGACCCTGCCGAATTTACTGTCGTTTGCATCACCAAACCTAACCTGCCGAACCAAACTGATTCAAACGCCGCTCTTCTGCCGTACTTAACTCATCAGTTAGGTTCGGCGCATGAATGGAGCGGCGTTTGGAACGGGCCTAAGAAGGAACTGGAAGACTACCAGTTCGTTAAATTCCAAAGACATTTAGGTTTTTAGTTACAGCGTTAGAAAAAAGATTGAGAAAAATGTTTTGATCAACGGCAAATACCACAAAATCGGCAGTTAGTCCTCGTAATTACCCAAGCTGTAGCGTTCTCTCCCGTATCCAGTGTTTTTGAATTGACCAAAACTCCTCTGCCCCTCAAGAATTCGCGTAACGCTCGCATTTGTTTCTTCTGAAAATTAATCACAACTGTAAGAGGGAATTGCTCAGTGCAACTAACCAAACATGGAACAAACACGATCCATATCAAACTCAGTGTAAGAAAAGGTTATATCAAGTTCCGGTGGTCACGCCCCCACTAATGTCTGACTCAAGGTCATGCAAAAACACGCACAATTTTGAACATTTTGCATGGGGACAATTTGTACCTTTGAATTAAAAAAAAAGAACATTTAAGCTGCATCAGAAGATGGCTTCATATGTCATAGCGATAAATTTCAATGGGGCAAAATCGAATTTTTGAAATTGAATTACGCAATGTTTATAGGAGATTTCGAGCTCCTGTCACGGTTGGCGCAAAAGAATGAGCCCGCGCACTTTTGCACATGCTCTGATCACATTTGTACCGCAAAATTCGAATAAAGCGAAAAATTTCCTTTATTTTGGTATATAATTCATCCGGATTGCAGCCGATTTCGATGGGGCAAATGGCCGCCCAAATTATAGGTATTACACTGTTTTTGCTACTCGCATTTAGCGCGACCGTGAGTGCTGTGGGAGAAGGACAGGATGGCCTAAAGTCTGATTTCGCGGGCTATTCATCGTCTTCCTTCACGTGCAGTATCAACAAGTAAATTTTTATCGAATATACGTTCATCCCATTTGACTCCCAGAAAATGGTCTAAGGTCTGGTTTGAGTTAATTCGATACACAGTCTTTCCTCGTTCTTTCCGTGATTTCCCGGCTGATGTAAGCCCTCCATCAAATACATCCTGATCAATTCTAATTTCAATGAGAGTTGCTGGATCGTCCTATCGGCCAGAATACAACTTTCTTTTTATTTCATGATATAGCTCTGCGTGAAATAATTCCGCACGGTCGTCAAAAGAAGGAGCAGAAGGAATAAAAAGAGGTTCCATCCGCTGGAAAAGAATGTCATCTTTAATCTTTAAATTTCTATCTTTGTCATCAGTACCGCTCGCTATAACCAAGACAGTGAACCCGCTTTCCGATCTTGTCCACGTCTGTTACAACCACAGGATAATGTTTACGGTCTGCTTTTACTCGCAACGTCTTCCTTTGGGGTGATAACTCCTGGAAAACCTCATCTATGTATTATTTTGGTGCATTGGATTCTCTCTTCACTCACCCTGCTGCAGTATTTAGGTATTGTTTACGTATGGAAATTATTCCCCAGTCCCATGGATAAACTAATGCGCAAGCGCATTACAGACAAATAATGCCCGCGCTAGCCTGGACGCCAATTACAGCAAATGTTCATGTTCGTGGGCAATAAGTTTAATATGAATTCGGGAAATATTATTTTCCTTTTGCCTACCGCACAACCAAAACGTCGACCATCGCTTCCATATAGAGTTTTTCAGCGCAATAGAGTTGTTCCGCATAACAACCTTACAGATGCAAATGTACCCATTATGACATTAGACTTGTAAATTCCTTGCCCGTTCGATTATGGCCTCATATTTCGTGTCAAAATCTTCAAAGAGCTGACCTAGAATTGTGCACATTTCTTATAATGAGCGCCATATATATTTCTTTATTCTAAGACCTGCAGCGAAGAAGAAACAGCCTCGACAAAGCTATCTTGTAAATAAAGAACGTTGGATCGAATCGTTAGTCTTATTACAACGATTTTGTAAAGATCTTCTCTATCTGTAGCCTGAATTTCAGCCGCCTTCTCCGCTTGCTAAGTCACTCAGGGAGAGAGAGGTCTGAAAGCACTGGGCGATAATGCTGTCCGGTGACGTCACGAGTCAGATGTGGTAATTAATGCAATTTTATCTCAGGCCTCAGCGGTTATCAATCACACGCGACCTTCAGAAGGCGTCTAGACAAAACCTAAGCTTTGGTGGACGTCAATCATCTCCGCCTCCTTACCGACTGTATACAAAATTTACAAAAACAGTCTTAAACCTTGCAGCGGTCCACTCGTAAAAATTATCATTTTACTTTCAAATACTTGAAATTTGTAACTGAAGACGGGCGGATCGGGTTTCTCAACGGCCATTCGCATGCATGAATGACCCGAGATCAAGCAAATCTACACGCGAACTAAATTATTTCTGTACGTATTTGTCTTGGAGCTACGGACTGAACAAGAGTTCAACTTCTCATAAACCTTATAATTTTGTAAGGTAATATTGTTTAGTCCGTAGCCCCAAGAAAAATACGTGCAGAAATAATTTGTTCGCTCACGTGCAGATTTGCTTGACTCGTCGGGGTCATTCATGCATGTGAATGGTCGTTGAAAAACCCAACAAATTTCAAGGAATGTTAAATGCCAATGTAGTGAGCTAGCCGTACATACCGAAAGTAAAATGATAATTTTTACGAGTGGACTGCTGCAAGGTTTCACACTTTTTTTCAGGTAAATTTTGCATACAGTCGGCAAGGAGGGAGAGATGATTGACGTGCACCACTTTTTAGGTTTTTTTAAGTCGTTTTTGCGCTGAGGGTCGCGTGTGATTGATAACTGATAACCACTGTAAAACATTGGCGAAATAATAACAAGTATGCTTTCGTTTGGAAAACGGCTGTGCTGCTTTGAAAGTTCAATTGCCACGAGTGGAGCCATCTGATATATTAAGGACCTTCTATATCCCGTAGGCAAGTTTAAGAATACATCGCTTCTGCTAAGAAATTCTGAAAGTGCCTTTTCTTATTGCGGATTAAGTTTTGGAGTAGTATTTTAATTCTTGTTTTAGTTTTAGTTTTTAATCTTAGTTAGCTTACCGCATAGATTTTGTCCTTTTTATTGTATTTTAGATTTTAATGTATTTTAAAGGTTTAACATTTATTTTCTCAGAGGACCCTCCTGAAAACCACCTTATGGTGATTGGAGGCCTCCTTTTAAAATATTATGTATTATGTATTATTGTTATTATTATTATTATTATAAATGTCGAGCATACACCAGAAACGGCTTTAAGTCTTGTTGCGTTAGCTCGCGATTTTCTTCCGCCATCTTGAACGCGCGAATTTGGCAATAAAATTATTCTGAATTGTTCGAGCCGGGCGAATAAATTAACACTGCAACCAATCAGAAGCACTACCAGGTTTTTGGGTAGTGACGCCACCGGAAGCGTTATCGACCAGTGCTTTAGACATCTCTCTCCCCGAGTGACTTAGCGAGCGGAGGAGGCGGCTGAAATTCAGGCAACTCTATCTGAGAAGCAACAATTAGCTTTGAGAAAATTTGTCTGGTTTCATAAGGTATTTACAAACGCAGCGAGCTGAATAAAAAATACAGCAAAATCACACCAGTTTACATCCGGGCGTGCGACTTTTTCTTGAACGAGAGACAATTGCCATCTCATCTACATACCTAAGGTCGTGAAATGCATATTACCATTAGTAAGGTTCTTTATGCGGAAAAGCTCTAATGTTTTGCAGGCTGAAACTTTACAATTACTGTAATGCACGAGTTATGGTCGTTTGTTTGAATAAGAACTGATCAGTTGAATGTTGGCGCTACTAGGTTAATGTTATGCTGTACAGGTGACTATGACAACGCCTATAGAAAACTTTGGCGGCCAACTGATTTGCATAGAATCGCGTCAAAACTGCGACAATATCTACAGTGGGAGATTGACTTTGTATGAGAGCTTTTGTCGACACTCCACTTGCTCAGCCAAAAATGTCCGAAATTATCGAGTTCAGTTCAGTGTAAAGGGGTGTACACAGGTTTTAGTGAAGGTAAAGCGGGATTCCACCGACCTTCTTCACTCTGTTTGAAATAAAAGATGGTTGGAAGACGGACGATCTTCGCGCTCGTGTATCGGTTTTACCTTCGCCATGGCTCTTTTTGGTTGCCTGTACTCTCCCGAAGACGGATAAGACCGCTCAAGCTTCTGGTAATAATACTGTCTTGTTGTTTGATTTTCTTTTTTGCTCCTGTTTTATTCAAAAAGAACAGTGTTAGTTATTCAAGAAGAACTAGTGTCTTCTTCACTGATGAATCTGGTGTAAATTTAACTGGCGAGGAACAAAATTCCACGGATGCAAGTGAAGAAGGAAGAAAAGGTCAACTAACAGTTTCCATCTGGCGCGATTTGTGCGGCGACGAAGTGAAAGTGTTGAGAAACTCGCCATTTTATCCTAGTTATCCAAGCGAGAAGAAGTTAATTCGTGAGTTTTCCGAGTTTCAAATCGAGGACAACAAAACGGAATACGGTCAAACGATAGTTGGTTTCCTAAACCCAGCAAGGAATGGATCATATCGCTTTGCGATAGCCTCCGATGATTCATCAGAGTTGTGGCTCAGTCCAAGCGAAAATCCCGATGAGAAACAGCTAATTGCCAGTGTGTTTATTGAGGGCGCTGCAAGTTGGACGAAAAAGAACGAGCTAAATAAATACCCTAATCAAGTTTCGAGCGACATAAATCTTCGCAAAGGAAGTCAATATTACATCGAAGTCATTCATAAACAAGGCAAAGGCCTCGGATTTGTTCAAGTTTTTTGGTCAAATCCTGGCGTCACAGACTTTAAACTGATCAGCTCTGAATACCTATCGCTATGTTGCGATGATGTCGTGGTTTCCCCAAAACAGGATGCCATGAACCAACTACTTGCTGAGCGTCTTGCAATCTCACAGATAGCATGGGAAAAGTACTCGAACTTTTTCGCTCTTCCTTTGATTAGCGAAGTAGGTTATCTTCCACAATGCACGTACAAGTCAAGTCAAGTTGTTTCCAAAGACAAGATCGACAAATACAATGGGGTTTACCTAGTTTATCTATCCAACGTGTTCCCTCAAGATGATACTTTTATGGGAAGCAAAGGAAGAGTGTGGTCCTGGAGTAACAGAGTCGTTGATGGAGAAATAGTACAATCAGTGGTGGACAAGATGATTGCTGTCCTTTACAGGAAAACTGCCAAGTAAGTGAAAGTTTTGAAATTATTATTGCCAAAACAACAACAATCCCTCGATGGTGTACAGATTAATTTATAAATAAAGTAAGGCTAGACAAACTGCCCGTCAGCTGAGCTGTTTATTTGTAGTCATTTGTAGCTATTTGCACACTATAGCTGGTTTTCACATGACGTCACTAAAATTCAAACAACGAAACTATTGATCTTCCTTAGATTTTACTTTAATGATGTATAAGAGCAGCTGAAAACTAATATTCATACAAATTTTCGCTCTGAACGGGTTCTTGGTTTTGTGATACACTACGCTTGAATTTCTAAGCTTTTGCGTGACGCGACAAAAAGCCGTGAATCACTTTGATTTGACTTTGACAGGTCCATTGTGTAGCAACCAAACAGAAAAAGCCGCAAACAAAACAAAAAATTAACGGTGTCTCTATCGGTCATGAAACCACACTTCGATCGTTCGTCCCTCCGAAAAATGGCTGTTACTCTGTAGTTGTATAATTAATAATGGTAATTGAACTGAGTGGAGTGCAATTTGGTCTGAAATTATACGCGTGATTTCAAAATCGAACGAGCGCGCAGCGCGAGTTCGATTTGAAATCACAAGTATGATTTCAGACCAAAATTGCACTCCACTCAGTTCAATTGCCACTTTATTAGATCCATTTTGAAATCGCACAATTTTATCGCCTTAAATTTTAGATTTTTGGTGTATTGTTCCAGTAGCCGGTTTGTTAAAAAAAAGCGGAACCGGAAACGCCTTTGCGTCTAATTTAGTATGCAAAACGATGTCATGTGACGAAAACTCATTCGAGCATGACAAAGAAACAAGCAGTTCTGATCTAAAGTCGAAAATAGTCTACTTCAGGTATAAAAGTGCAATTCTCGTCGCCTGAATCAATTATGGAAGGCCTACCTTTCTTCTGTGGTTGAGGCTGCGACTTTTCATTGTCTTTGGAGAAGGAATTTGAAGGTGCATATCCTGTGTAATTCTGCGATCGATTTCTTTTGAGTTGTGAAACTCCCTCGAGTGTACGATGCCAAGTGGATAGTACGTTTTTTTTCTTTTAAATGCCGTTCAATGGTATGATTTTAAGGGGTCCAGCTCTTATCATCTCCGTTTCTTTTTGTAACCTCGGCGTAGGACTCAATACTCAGGACCTTGTCAAGTTCTGGCAGCGCCATTTGTTTTAAGATATTTCCACGATGGCAGGACTGGCACCGGCTTCGTAAGACGTTCGTTCATTCACTATTTTGTGCAGTGTGGCGTATGTTGACTATGTTTATTCACAGCAACAGAGTTGAGCTGTTTTGTTGCTTCGTTTGAAACTACCGGAAACCTGGAAACATCTACCTTCTTGAGATGACTCTGAATTTGTTGTTGTGTGGTTTTCGTTTGTTTATGTTTTACTGGACTCAGTATCATACGGATCTTGAGCAGATGTTGAAGAAAAATCGCCAAAACATTCGTCAAAATGGACACTGAAAGTTGGGAACTTCCATTAAAGTAGGTCTTCAGCCTAAAAGAGCTCATAATCGTCATTCAGAAACTAGTTAATTAAATTTGTCAATTTTTTTGGAAAAAAAGCTACAATAACAACAAAGTTTTGGCAATAGTATTTGCAAAATTCTCCACACAGTGGCTTTTTGCCTTTCATTTTCCTGAAATTTTATTGATTACTTTAAACTTATCTTGAAATCTGATGGGTTGTTATGTTTTACTGGCCCATTCTCATTGGCTGAGAAAAAGATGCGATTTAGAGCAAAAAATAGTGCGATTCGTGAATAAATCGCACCACTGAGAGCCAATCAGATTGCAAGGATAACCAGTGATTTCAAAATGGATTTAATAAATAATCTAATCTGTTCTCTTTATGCAAGCAAACTGGAAACTCGAAAGACTTTAAATGACGTCTGGCTCAAACCTGTACGCGCGGACTTGCAGCCTGAGGCTACAAAACCAGCTCCTCTATAATTAACTTCATCCGCTGCAAATCTACAGGCGAACAAATTATTTCTGCACGTATTGGTCTTGGGGGTACGAATTGAACAAGACTTAAACTTCTTATAAACCTTATAATTTTGTAAGGTAATAAGTTATAAGTTTTATAGGTTTACTCTCGACATTCCATCTTTCGACATGCTATGTAAACAGCTGAAAGACCGTTTACCTGTGAAACTGGCGCTTTTTCCGGTTATTAGCGGAACAAAATGTTGACAAGTATATGATAATTACTGACCTCAAATGAATGAAGAAGATTGTGGACTCCCGATTTACGGGATAATTCAAACCATTTTAGTGTAGTCGATCGACTCTCAAGAGTGACTTCCGGTCAGGGCCGCTACCGCTCAGTTACATGTAATATTTGAAAGATGTAAACATTCAAAGCAGTCGATTTATCCCTCACAGAATGTTTTCTTGATGCTCCTAGCCTTAGTATGATGTCAAGTAAATCCATCTTTCATGACTAAAAATTGAGTTTGACCTAGCCTCTTCCGGGCGTTCAGTTAGTTGGGACGCAGCGCGAAAATTAGCGCGCGAAAATAAAGAGTGCGGTGAGAGGACGCGAAGAAAATAAAAATCCAAACAACCTAAAAGTTACGGTTTTGAAATAAGTTAGTAAAAACCTCCTCCCTGACAAAGTTTGAGAAAATCTATTTTTTCTATCCTGCGTAAGTGTCGCTCTGAAATTGAGATTGGATGATTTAAACTACAACTTTGAATCTGATTGGTTGATTTAAACTACAACTTTGAATCTGATTGGTTGATTAAAACTACAACTTTGAATATGATTGGCTTATTGAACTGATAACAAGCGTACTGTCCGAGAAAAAAACTGTCCGATAACAACTTGGCAAGTGAATTAGTGGAAAATAGGAGTTTTTTAGCCCAATTACAATCGAGGAAAGGTTCGGGAAAACCGAGAGTAAAAAGCAAAATAAATAAAGAGTAAAATATTCTATTTTTGTAAGTAATATGCAACTACATGTAATAATGTGCGATACCGACCATACGCGAGATTTTCCTAAACTAAAATTTAAAGATTACCGTATTGTGCACCAGAATTAAGGCTTTCAGTAAATAAACCGATTCATTTTTTCCCAAGAGGGCACGGTAACGAATCCTGCAATCTGATTGGTTCTTAGCGCGCTCCGGATATTCCTATCTCTGACCACGGTCACGGTAACGGCGGGAAACAGCGCGGGTGAAATTGTCGTGTTGGTCAATTTTCGTGAGTGAAAAGCGGTAATGATCACTCTTTGCCCTTTTTACACTTTCATCGACGATTAATCAACGCAAGCTTATCCCTATTCACTTTAAAATGGCAAGGAAAGTCAGCGTAAGTAAATTCAATTGAGTATATTTTGAAGTTGTGAGAGTTTGTTTGGTTGTTTGTAGCTCGGCGCTGTAATGGCACGTAATATTGTATTGTACAATACTGTACAATTTTAAGCAAAAAATGAGTCTATTGTAGTCGAGTTCACCTTTCTGATCGTTGTTGTATTTAAGTGAATTTCTGTGGAATACACTTACCGGATTTCCTCGCTTTGTGCTACTCAATTTACGGTAGAAAGGTCTGATTTAGAGTGATTCGCAATCACTGATAGAAATTGTTTTTGTAGTAAAACTTCAAATTTGCACGAGCTTTCACTCCGGTAAAACAGTTTTTGAGAACTTAACTGGTGAACTAGATGCAACTAACATAAAGTAGTTCGAAGTAAACCTGTTCTTTAATACATCTTTCTTTGTCTAGTATCTGAGTTAGCCGCTCGTTCGCTCGTTAGATTTTTTTTACGATGGTTTGTAGACCGCACGTAAGCCAATTCAATGTTGCGTATACAAACCCACTTGCAAACCATTTTACCGCAGGAAAAAATTAAATATGTTATTTGCCAGCTTAGGGTTGGTCCGTATAGCGAAAAACTGTGACCTTGGCCTTGAAAATGCTTTTAAGACCTCGGTCACAGTTTTTCACTATACGGGCCTCCCAGCTGGCAAATAGCTATGTACTTATTTACTGAGTGGGAGGGCCGGAGGGGAAAATATTTGACTCGCCTGCGCGAGGTCCGCACGTACAAATATTTTCCCCTCCGGCCCGGCCTAACTCAGTCAAAAGCATTTTATCATATGACCACCTAGTGTTGAAAATTTTGAGAATTCTGTTTAAATCTAAATAGGATGTCGCGCGCGGAACAACTTCAAAAAAGATTCTACAATAAAAACTTGTCATTCATTCCTTCGCGTCGAACAAGAAACACACAATTCATCGAAAAACACGACTCGTTTTCTCGTGTTCGTTTTTCAATCTAAGTCCAAAATTACAATTCATGCTAACGGGATTGGCTAACCTGTTTAAAAAGCCAACGGAAAGTTGACATAAAGCTGTCAAAAATATGTCAAAACCATCAAAAACTTTCGCTTTCGAAACAAATTTCGTTTCATACTTCAATAAAATGTCGGCGTCGTTTGAAGCTATTTGTCGACCTCTTGGATTCTCTTGAACAAGGAAGTACCAGCAACTGAATATTAATGACACCGATGTAGGTTTGCCTTGGTCGCCTGAATTTCCACTACACAGCAAAGCCAGCAAAGTCGGCAAACCCAGGCACTGTTTGGGGGAACCTACATCAGCAAAGTAAGGGTTATTCTGGGGAAACATTCGATTATTACTATTATTATTACTATTATTATTATTATTATTATTATTATTATTATTATTACTACCAAAAACAAGCTACATACATGTGCATTTGTTTAGAGAACCGATAAGTTCACTAAATTCTCTGCACTCGTTGTCATTGATAATAGTGTGGTAACTGGCTTTCGCGTTTGTACTGAATGTCAGTGACCATTAGTAGAAGACAAAGTTGGAATTTTTGTTTCTAGCTGATCGCCTTCCTGATCTAGTTGAAACTTGCGGAGTGTCATCCTCTGGTTGAATCTCATCGTCGTCCTCCTCCGTAGTCCTATTGTCACCACTGTCGAGGGACTCCACTAGAAGACAGTAGTAAACATCATCGTCAAGAAAAAATTGTATCGTCTTCTTTCTTATGTGGTAATAGATGTCCAACAGTAGCAATTAAATAATGAAAGAATGAAAGATGCGAATGCAGCCATAACACTACTGGAAAAATAACCTGAAAAAATTTCAGGCTGTGAACGGAATTCGAGCCCACGACCTTTGCGTGTCACTCGTTCGCTGCGCGCACTCGTGAGATATCGAGTTGAACACTCGAAGATAAAAAAAATTGTATATTGCGTATTAGCCAATCAGAACGCGCGCTTCTCTAAAGCTACGTTGTAATGGATTACATGCACGCTAACATATACTGAGTTGATAGCGCGACTTTGATCAAGCTATGTTGTAACTCGGTTTCACAGATCACATTATTTTCATGTAATTTGTTTTCATGCAAGAGTAGATCAACTTCTTCTGTTTTCAAGCTATATCCTTGTGGATTATTCTTGATTCAGTTTTTGTACCTGTATTTACATTATTTTGGGGACTGATGTCATATTGTTTGAGAAGTTCATTAATTACAAAAATGATGGTTTGTGATACAAATACAGAACATTTAGCTGGGTAAGCGGAGTTCATATTCCTTTGTTTGCATGACACAACTCACAAACCTTCACCACGCCGGACTCATCACTTTGTAAAGGGTTTAATTCGAATTCATCTCTGCAGTGTAATTACCTTACGAGCGACCCAAAGGCTTACCTCAAGTTCGCTTCGAAACATGTTCGAACACGAGAAATGAAACAAACGAAGCCAAACAAATACCTGAAATACGAATTATTTTATTAAGAACCTGATGTTTGACTTCTTTAGGTTTCTGCTTGCCTTGCCTACCTGCTTGCCTACCTGTTAGCATGCCTTCCCGACCTTGCTTGCTCGACTTGACTAAAAGACCGACCAACCGATCGAAGGACGGACGGACACACCGACCGACTGACTGACCGACACACCGATCGACCGACCCACCACATACTGACCGACCGACCGACCGATTGATCGACCAACCGACCGACCGACCTGCTGACCGACCGACTGAGTGATTAATGACTTAATTTGTCTCGTTTTTCTTCCAGGGATTTCTTTTTAAAGAGAATTTACAGAGTTACGCAGAAGTCTGATCCAGTTTATGGCGATCGTTTCTCTGTCGACGCGGAACTTGGTTTACAGCATAGCAAGAAATCATTTCGCTTGTCAGAGCACGTCTATCAGAAGAAGGGAAGTGACAAGTTGTGTTTTCCAGAAGGAATCAACTGGAACAGCAAAGCCATGGTGTACTTCATACTTCCTGTCAAAGACCAGGGACGATGGGTCTATCATTTTATCAATGAACTCACTGTTGCCAGCTTATTAACCGGTGATACGAACTTTCACGTCGTTGTTGCCGACTTTGAAAGCCAGGATATTGATATGGCCGAAGCTTTTAACACTTCTCTGTTCCGCAGCAGACACACCATTGTTAACATGACGGGTAAATTTTACAAGACACTCGCGCTAAACGAGGCTGTCGCGCGTGTTCCAAGCGAGCATGATATACTGTTTCTGTATGACCTTCACATCGATGTGCCCGTAGACATTGTGGGCAGCGTCAGAAAGGTAATAAAGTGCAAATGTAATTACGTTAGAAGCAGGCTCTGTAAGAGTCTTCAGCAATGTTAGCGAACAGTTCAAATGCGTGACCTAAGAGGGTACGAAAGCACGGCCCACTAGGAAAACAGAGAGGGGGTGGGAACCAGGAGTTGCCTCATTAGTGTTATGTTTTCTCCAACGTCTCCTCCTCATGTCACGCTTTTTCAAGTTTTGCGCAGTGTTCGACGATCTTCTCCATTGTTCTCTGCGATTGCTCGACATTTTTAATGAATTGATGAACAGAACTAAGACAGGGCGTGTTCAGTGTTTTCTGTGTAGAAGAAACATTTTACTTAGTGTGAATAAATGCTCCTAGTTTCTGTAAGTGCGTGGATGTCGCATGGTATGGAGGAGGAGGAGGCGCCTGCAAGAACATTGCTCTCCACCAGGCTCCTCACGGTGAATGCAGGCCTCAACAAATCAACTAAAATCATGTTTTACCATATCTACAGTGTATTGGACAACTGCTAGAGAACAAGTGTAGAACTGATAGGGGCCTGTAGATGAGAATGCTGATGACGATGTCACAGGGCACTTGGAACTATCCCGCTACTGATTGGCTGGAAAAAAAAATTGTAATCATTGCAGATCTAGATTTCTCGATAAGCAGAGTAGATGTATTAGAGGCTAGGGTACAAAGATTCTCGGACAAGCGTAAACTACAGTGACAGGATTTACTCTGTATGGGTTCGCTTGTTTACTGTAATGCACCAGTCAGATGGTGCTATTGGTCCTAGCCTTCTCTAGGTCCCTTATGTACTTTGACTCGAAATCGTTGTACCACTACTACATACTCAACGTTATCAGTTTGTCATTCATCTTTCAGAACACCGTTGAGGGACGAATTGCCTATTTCCCTGTGGTTGGTCGTTTAGATTGTGGCAGCTCGTCTACTGAACACAGAGGCTTCTGGGAACTTGAAGGGTTTGGCTTGCTTGGTATATACAAGTCTGACTGGACAAAGATTGGAGGTAAGTGGAACTCAGTTTTTTTAAGAACGTGATCAGAAGAACAACCTAATGATCTCGATGCCGGACAAAGCTTGAACTGCAATATTACCACAATGCAAAGCCTCTAACCGACTAACGAGATATGACAAACATGTTTTTCTCCTGATAAAGTTTCTAACGACGGTTAAACACTTTGTTCGCGGCTTGAAAAACTTGACTGATTGATTGACAACTTTATTTACACACGGTAAAAATTCCTTCGGCACAATTTAAAAGTATAATACCTAAGTCTGCCTAGATAAATTAACTAATAATTAATATAGCATCATAAGAATAAAAACCTATTATTGCTATTATCAATTGAGCAGACAATTAATTATAATTCACCTCAGTGGTCCCAATGTGTGTAGAATGATCACTATACTTATCTTAAGGAGACAACGCACTACAAAAAAATCATACCACACAGTATAGAACTATGTCACTCTTTGGATGTATTGAGTTTTATAATATAGATAGGACCCTGCGCGCGCTCTGTTGGTCAAAAACCCATGTTTTATCAGAGCATAAAACATAGAAAAAAAAGCGTGTTTGATTGATTTGCGCGTATAAAATCTATATCATAAAGCAAATAAAGAAGCCTAAGCCGTGTATTACACTGTGATAAAACACGACGGGCATTTGAGAAGACGAGGGTAATGTAGAAAACACTCGCCTGCGGCTCGTGTTTTCTACATTTCTCGAGTGTTCTCAAATGTCTGGAATCCAAATTCAACCGTTTTTCTGCGTTCTGGTCTGCTTGTCGTACGTTGTCTTTGTTTTGTGGGCGTGGCACAGCGGAATAATGAACGACTTAACACGGTTCGATACTTATGCCACCTCGGACGAATTGCAAATTGAAAAAATATCACTCGCCCAAGGCCCCAGCAAAATAAAAACAGTTTGGAGGCCGGGGGGGGGGGGGAGGTGGGGGGAGGTGGAGGTGCTGGCGGTTTGTTGGTGTGCTTGCATGAATGTCGAAAGATCTCGAAAATTTTGTTGCTGGTTGCTCAAAGACAGGAGGAAATTAGAAAATAAAAGTGCACTGAAAACAAGAAAGACTCTATGTGGACAGTGGCTTGTGCATTGTTTTGGGTTGAAGGGAAAATATTGACATTTGATTTACTCCCACATTGCCTTTCTCCTACACGGAATAAAAGTGGATTCTGATGAGCTGTTTATTGCAGCCTGACACAGTAATACTGAACTAACAAAATTCTTTTAGAAACTTAGAGAATTTGTTTCCCTGCTAGCAGAGGCTCTTTTCCTGGTGTTCGCTGACGGGAGAAAAGAGACCTCTACCATGGGTCGAAAGTGGCTATTTTTAACATGCTCCGCGGCTTAGCGACCGAGCCATCACGTGATGTTCATAGCGCGTGACGAAAATAAAACCTTTCACTCAAACTGGCTCGAAAAACCCACGCAGATGGCGCTCTATGTCCCACACCCCGGTTAATTCACTGTGTAGAAAACAAAGGAAAACATCGACTAGATCGCCAAAACGCGCTTAAAAAAGTACAAACATCATCTGGAGATAATTGTTGTCTGAACTGTGGTATTAACTTCAAGTTATCTGGACAGGAAAGCTTTTCAACACAACCACAACTGCAGAAGTCAAAGAAAATTTAATAGTCCGTCTCGGAGAGTCGCCAGATTTTTCCTTGTCATCCCGACGGGTTTGCAAATGCTGTAAACGAAAGGTGAACTCAGTTATAAATAGAACATTGATTCTCGAACAAGACAAAACATTTCTCATCGACAAACAACCACAACAAGTGGGTTAGATGGCAGAATTTTCACCTTTTCCGTTCGTACAACTAGTACAGCAATCTGGTAGATGAGAGTTTTCCCATGCCCGGTCGGCAAGCACGCAAACGTGTCTCGCCCGTTTAAAAGGGCTTTCAAATGCTCGTCACTCAATTTTTTTATTTTTCCATCGTCGAGGTTATCCAAAACGGAAGAACGCAAACTTGTGTCTCTTTAAGATTGAACTCTTTCGAGCACGTCGATGAGCACGCCATGCACCGTGGGCTCAATAAATGACAGCGAAATTAATGTAAAGAAATGCGCGAGACGCAACGGGCTCAAGTTGCGGTCAGCGAACAACGCAAGGAGCATGCGTTTTAAATAGAGCCGTCCAAGACTGTGGACGGCGGTTAAATCAAAGCCATTTTCGACCCATGGCAGATGTCTCTTTTCTCCCGTCAACGAACACCCGGAGAAGAATCTCTGCTAGCAGGGAAAGAATTTGCTTGTATGAACATTTAGTTGTACAACTCTGATTTATTTTTGCTCTGTTTGTCCAAAGGAATGAACACCGAGAAATTCAAATACAAATGGGGCGGGGAGGACTGGGATCTACTGGACCGTGTTTTGAACGCCAAGTTGGAAGTGGAACGAATCAAGTACCCAGGCCTCTATCATCATTATCACAGTACACAAAAAAAAATGGAATTAAAGATATTTTTTATTTGTTTTATGGAATCTACACGAGATCATGATATGGAAATAGAAAAAGAAAATGGACCTCTTTGTTATTTCACCGCGATTTAGACGTCTGAAAATGTGAGATTTTACCTCCGGTTAGGTCAGAAACCGCAGGGGGTTACGACCTGGGACTAGTCAGGCTGTGACGTTAAAACAAGAACGTACTTCGACATATTTCTCCAACCAAAATAATAGAAACGAAACAAACAAACAAACAAAAAAATAAGTGAAATAAACTAGGAATTAGGCAATCAAGCGTAATTCCAATTTTGATTCAAATTTGTAAACATTCACCATTATTACGAAAGGTATGTAGACGCGGTGTAAAAACAACGACATCCATTTTCTCTTTCGATTTCTTTATTATGATCTCGTTTAGATTCCATAAAACAAATAAAAAGTATCTGTCACAGTGATACACTTTTAAAACGCTTGGTGTAGCCGCGCCTGGAGTGTTTGTAGCGCGCCTCCTATGCGAAGTTGCTTTACCTGGCCTACGTACCGCCTCACCAAGTTGAAAAATATCGGTTTAAATTCTCACATCATACTGCGACTACTTAACAGTTTTAAAAGGTGTTGTGTAAGGTTTAAGATTAAAGATTGTGAATATCGCTTTCTTTTTTTTTAAATTTAACTTTATTTGTTTTCTGCACCACTATAATCAATATCTTTGCGCCGCTATGTTATATTCTCCATTGTTACATTCAGTACTAGTGTAGATGTGTTATCTCAATAGAATGGTCGTAAAATTACATGCAACTATCTTCGATATTTCTTTCCACGAGCCGGATATGCTACCAAACAGTTTTTTATCTATCGTTTGAGTGCCTTTTGAGTTGTTGGTAGCATAAAGCCAGTCAATTGCTAAGGTCTTTACAAAATTAAATTGACAGATAGTATGTGTATGATCAATATCGATTCTTGCTCACCACTGTAGAGGCATTCGTCATCCGTTTAATACCATATCAATAAAGGTTGTCTTTGGTGACTTTAATTCTATGGATTAATTTAAACTGGATTTCCTTCCACTTTGTCTACTTGCAGATGTTTTATAGCGAGGTTTTTCGAGGCATACCCATCCAACTTCATTGTGTTATTCCATCTCCTTGGGCCAGACTGGCTAGCCGTGTGAATATCAGTTTGAAAAAAAAAAAAAACTAAATGCGACGAAATCTGCATTAGACTTGATTCCAGTCACTCTTCAAACAGGATCACACCACAAGCTTATTTGTGTGAATTCATCTGAGACCATCGTGGTCATGAGGTAGCCAACAAATATTGTCTTGTTGATGGCAAATCTACATCGGTTCCTCTTTCTAAGCAGAAATGTCTCAACTTTCATTCAAGTGTTTTGTTTGTCATTCGCGCGTCAAAGCGTATGACAATTTGAAATTCTCTTAGAGTGATTTCAGTTCTATATTATAGAACACAAGTAAATACGATTTTCACCAACTTCCAAACTTGAGCGGGAGAGCGCACTTAGTCTTCGGTTCGCGAGCGCATTTAACTGCCAGTATCGTGCAAATAATTAAGATACAGGGTTAAGTACCAAATGATCATATGATCGTAACAAGTAAAGCTTTTTGAAGCGATCGAGATTTCGCGGAACTCTATTTTCTGTTGACTGCTTGTAAAGTTGATGGACCGGTCTTCGCAACCGCAAGAAATTATGGGTAAATTTGCATTTGTATGGATAAACCGCAACCAATTACAGTTCATTGAAAATCCACGTGGGAGCTCCAGTGAGACAAAAGTAATTTATGCCAGTAAGTAAGTAACAAAATTATACAACGCTTAAGAGTGGTATACCATGGAATATCACTCGAATCACTTGTATTTTCACGGAATACTCACAAGTCTTTATTATTTTACACCATGCCATAGAGAGACAGTGGCAAACACAGTCAATGCAGCTGACGATGGGAAGGATGGGTGTAAGCAGTATGAGTTCTGAAAAACCCATTTCGGAGAAACTGATAAATAGTACTGTATTGTATTGTACTGTTAGCGTTTACAAGGAAAATAGTGTAAAGTATCGCACGCACCTCGCCTTACAGATTGCGTGCCGCGTTTAGCATATGCTTGAGTTTTCATTCTGTGTAATTACGATACGGGCCTAAGCCAACTATTCATTCGGCATATTCATATGAAAACATAACACTGAAAAACTGACATTTCTAATTAGTGTAGCGTTTAAGGGCTCATTAACTGATCTTTTTGTAGACTGCAAGCAGTCTCTCTTTTCCTCGAAAACCGCGGGGAAGAACGTAAAACAAGTAAGCGTGCTAGCGTGACTGTGAGCGTGACGTGCGAGCGGCGATGCCGCGAGCCGCTAGTAGCGGGGGCGTCGGAAGACCAGCAAAAAGAGAGATTGCACTGGTTTCATACTATGGATGCTACTTTGACAGGTCGCATCAATAACACCTCCGCCCCGTTTTGAATATGACACTCCAGGCAAATGACCTCTCAAAAGTGTTTATACGGCTCTGTCAAACGGCTCTACTCTGCTTTTAAGTCTTCCTAATAGCACAGTCCTTCAAAAACCAGTGTGAAGCATAAAACTAATAAAAGGTCGCAAGATCGAAGTTCAAAATAGAGCGGCAAATGTTATGAACCGTAGGAGTCGCACCTTAGGAGACAAACATTACAACAGAGTTTGGGCGTGCGCTGCATGTCACTTATAAAGCCGGGTTACTGACAGATGTGCGTCATAACTTCCTAGACCGACCAATAGAATTACTCCGTCACCAGAGTGCCGGGCATCCAAATCACGGTTGTATGAAACCAGTGCAGTCTCTCTTTTCGCTCGTCTTCCGATGCCCGCGCTACTAACGACTCGCGGCACGGCTACTTGTAATCTTTTTGAGCCGATGACAAGGAAAATTTATTTTTATCTAGCCTCGTCATTCTTTGTTACGTCATAGTTATTTCTCGTGTTTTAACCTTTTCGTGATCAGTTACACCAGTAATGACGTCATGAGGTCACGCCCATGGTCAAGTGACTAATTCCGAAAAAAATGTAAAGGCTTCCATACATATTACTTTATCGGGAGTTTTTTTTCGTTGATTTAAGCTTTCATTTTTAATCCTCATTACGCTATGCATAGGCAAGATATGGGGAGAATTTCAAAATATTACAAAATTCGTAATTTTCTGAAAAAGGCACGATTTCACAAAAGGGTTCCAACTTTAGCTTGAATCGTAGCTCGTCGAAAAATGTTGGATTTAAAAAAAATCTGTGTTTCCTTTAGCATTTAAAAAGTGGCCCCGAAGTTATCCTATCAGCGCTCGCCCAGTTCACACTGCCAGCGGCACTTCGATAAGATCAAACGAAACACACGAAAGTCTAATGGAAAAAGTTTTACTTTTTCTTTTGCGCTTGTTCTTCTGTTTTTCTCTTATTTTGTTTTTGCTTACATATACTTGTTTACTTAGTATTGTGTGAAACACACACAAAAAAAATTTCAAAATGTAACCGAGTTTGCAGGCCACTGAATTGTTTAAAACAGTCTTGCGCTAAGGCTGACTTAAGTCACCGGAAGTGAAATTTCACCTCGCTTATTAGACCCTTAAACTTATGATGACCAAAGTCTTCAGCATCAGCGTTTTCTGGTTATCGGTAGGGTAATATGTTGTTTATCTGTTTCGATTGGCGTTTCAGCTTTAACGGAAAACAGAAATATTCCAAAATTAAGTATACTAGTCAAAGTAGGTTAGTACCTAGTTTGTAGCGGAGCTCTTGCGTGCCGAAAGCGCGCAAGTGCAGCCCTATACGCTAAAACATTTGGTTACTCGTATGGAATCTATTTGTTTTATATAACAAAGAAACAAAATATGTAAATGACGTCATCTGCACGTCTGTCCTTGAATTCATCATAATGTTGAACCAATCAAAATGCGAGAGTAATGAGATCTATTATTTAAATAGGTCTGACTCGCACCATTATGACGAGAAGTCTTGTAGTTTTCTTTTGACTC
Source organism: Orbicella faveolata (assembly GCF_042242905.1). NCBI lineage: Eukaryota > Metazoa > Cnidaria > Anthozoa > Scleractinia > Merulinidae > Orbicella > Orbicella faveolata. The sequence goes on along the minus strand of NW_028301576.1, from coordinate 18,607,814 downwards.
GTTCCTTCCTTAGTTGTTCACTTTCGTTTGTCGAATAAAAACTAAGTTAACAGTAACCGAGGCCCACAGGATATCTTTACAATGTTCGTGATAGTATTTCCTTAACCAGCTGTGAATCAGCGTATCCCAAAGTTGACCGCGATGGTCGAATTTTTAACTACCAGCTTCACTTGTGAACCAGTGAACCAGTTGAAAAATAAATAACGTTTAATGGGTTTCTTTTCATGAAAATCCCTGACTACCTTTAACAAATTGACCTCAGTTTTTCATGCGTCTATCCTGTTATTGATCATGAATTTCGTCATAACACTGTCAAAGTAGCTGCAAACTTTGACAATGTTATGACGAAATTCATTGTCAATAACAGGACAGACGCATTAAAAACTGACATTAATTTGTTTTTTGCGATAACAAATTGTCAAATTGCCCGCTCTCACCCGTTGATACATCGCATAAATTATAAATTCATGTGTCTGTCCGCTTATTGACAATACAAATTAGCCAATGAGCGCGCGAGAATTTCTGCAGTTATCGTAAAAAATAATATTTAAAATTTCAGGAAACTTATTATTACAAATCATGCAGGGATATAAGAGCGGGCATTCCCGATTCTCTGAGCGGGCTGTACTCCATTCAGCCTGTTAAGCATACGGTAAAATAAAATAACATGATAAAAGAACATAATAAAAGAAAACAAATGGAAACAATTAATATGTTTCTTCGCGGATGTTCAGACCATCCGTATGCTTATCTTCAATTTACACTATCAATTACTTTTGCGTATTTCCGGTATTACGTAAATATCGGCTACATAAAAACACGCAAATGTAAAATCTTCCATTGTACCTGAAGAAGGCTGGTTTAGCCAGCCGAAATATAGTACACCTTCAAAAAAATCATTCTACGTTGTGTCGGTTTTTGCTTTTGTATTCTTCAGTTTACTTGGAGTTCGTGTCAACAATTATGATGAAGTCACTTGGGAGACTACTTGTTGCTAGGTAACAAAACTATCGTTCATCATACTACATAAATCATTTATAGTTTATTGCTAACTGTAGAATTCCGTTGCACTTCATTTTTGTGTTGACTTCCACATGGCAAATCTTTGCTTTCGCCAGGAATTATTCCCCCTGATGTATCAGGCATAAATGGAAACGTTCTCGGATTTCTGTCCAATGGGAAAAAATCTGCGCTATACACACTGCGGTGGCTTGAAAGAGAACCTTTTCGCTTTTCTGCCCAACCATCCCAAGCCACCTCCAACCGATAACTATGCCGATAGTTTGATCTACGAGCGAGAGGGAATGGCAGTAGAGTGGCGAAATACCGCTGTACTACCACCCACAGGGTTAACTATGCCAACTGAGTTTCTCTTCCTGACAGAAGTGCATATGCGAGGATGTGGCTGTTATGCTTCCAGTGACCGCTGGACAGACGCAAATGGGACTGCCGTTGAATTTCGTTAAGCTTCGAAAGCGAAGCGAAACACGTCAAGTGTTACCGGCAAGTTTAGGGAAAGTTTTTCGAAGCCTGCTGATTAAGGTGAAGCCGGATGACTTCTCATAAGCGGAGCATATACGTATGCCAGCTTGTCTTGCACAAGAAGTAAAATATCTTCGTTAAGTGCTAGTCACATGAAAATATCAAGAACTTTTATCGTCTAACCTCGCCTTGTAACTAAGATTACTCCAGCTTAAGTTTTAGGTGAGCTTTTCTGACCTCATTGTATACATTTAGTGTCATTAGCATACGACTTTAATACGTCATTTCTAACATGATTCCTCCTCAGGTAGAGAGGACATCATGTTCGATATAAGTTGACCCCAAACAGCTTAAGAGCGTATGAAACGTAGTACCTGTTTCAAGTTTTTGGGTGTAATACCGAAGGTGACAATATCTTACAAAAACTGCAAGAGTTCTAGGTGGCCCGTACATTCTTTGTAACACTTTGAGTTTTAAAGCTCGCGTGGCACAAAAAGACATTGAGTACGTCGTTCTCAGTCAAATTCCTTAGGACTGTTGATCTTGCTATGACCTTTTAATATTCAGAACTGATATTTTCGTAGTTTCGACTGAGATGATATACCAAACACTCGAAACAGTGTTTTACAACATTTCCAAACACCTTGAAGTTCGTCAAAAATACTCGGCAATACACCGAATGCAAATATGGCGGACCGCTCGGTTGGCGCCCGGGACTAGTCGCATGTAAGCGAGTCTAGTCAGGCTTTGACGTTTTGTTTTGACAATGCTTTCCCAGAAAAGTCTTGCTTCGTTGTCGATCTGGTCTGTTTTTGTTTCGCCCTCCCTATAAGTTGTTGTGTTCCTGAATGCCACCAGAAGGAATTGAAATCTTCCACAGCAGAGAAAGTGTTTGTGTTTTTGTTTCCGAGGTCTCCTCTCAGGGAAAACAGACGAAGGAAAGTAGTTCACGATCGCCGAAGGAACTGTTAAAGTTTGTTCGTTCAGGCTGGAAGATCTTAGAAGATGTGTAAGCGACCGCATTATATAGCTCCAAGTCGTTCTAAAGATTCCCTTTAACACGTAATTAGTATTCGGTTAGTCCGGGCTTGTTTTTCTGGTCGGCTGGGTAAGTTGCCGGCTTTTCTTCCTTCTGTGAATTTTTTTGTTTTACCCAAAATAAGGGGGGGGGGGGGTGGGGGGAGGGCGGGCTCCCAGCGCCCCTTCCCTAGATCCGCCACTGATATCTAAGTAGTAGGAGAACGTATACCTACCGTGGTTAGTTAGCCACGATCATTGACTTGAAATTAACATCGCACTTCAAGCGCGCATTTCTCATTGGGAGTCGATCGCGACTAGCCGTATACTCACATCTGCGGTTGAAAAAGCAGAGGAGAAAGAGGGTTGGAAGAAAAATAAAAAGAATCATTTACTGAAAGCAAATTCTTTCAGAAACGTTAGCCATCAGAGTAACAGAAAATCGACCCGAGTGATCGTGCGCGATAATTAAGGACACTGCGTGGTCCGACACCGCGGATATACGTTTTTTGGGGGCGCGATACAGTATTTTACTGGACAGCGGTACACCTTAATTAACAAAACTAGAAAATGCCCGCAACAGGAGGGAAAGGTGAACGCGTCAGATTTGACTGACCCGATGATCATGGCCATTATGACGTCACGGCGAAAGAAGTGCGCAAATGCACTCAATTCTAGGGTTTCACCCACGTGATCAATAGCTTAGCAACGGTTCCTATCCGCCATCTTGGTGTCCCTCAAGCGTAAACAAAGCGTATCCAAAGAAGACTTCATGTGAGAAAGAAGGGATGGTTTTATGCGTTGTTGTTGGCTGTTCGAGCAAAAATGGAAATCGTAAAGGCTTAGTGTTTTTTCGTATACCTAAGATTATTACAAATCAAGGGGAAGAACAGGAGGAACTCACTATTAGGAGGAGAAACGAGTGGATTTCTGCGGTGATTTGCGGCCACGCTACAAATAAGAGAGTGCTAGAGAGTGAACGAGTTTGTAGCAAACACTTCGCTCTGAAACTACCGGAACAGAGCGGCTTTGGTCGATAAATTGGTCAGCAAAAGGATCAATTAAACTTAAAGCTACTGCTTTAATTTTGCACTGGTTGAGTTTGGCATAAAGCTGATGTATTTCCTCTTTCGAGGGCGCCGATGCGCGCTGCATGCGCTGTGGCGCCGGCTGATGCAGTCCCAGAACTAGAAGCTGCTGCATGGTTCGAGGCTTGCGGCTGTTGTAGATCCTCAATTTTCTGGTCGAAATTTTCTTTGAGCTTGTTAGCTGATAAAAAATCGATGTCCTTAGCCCTCGCATCCGGCACTTCATTGACATATGTCGGTAAAATCCATGAGCATTTTACCTGTGTGCAAGCGAGCTTGCCATGAATTCGTGTAGTTGCCTCTAAATAAAATAAAACACTCGCGATATGTGAGCATGACTCAGCCTGTCCAGCTTTGCATCCCAAGCAATGGGCTGACAAAATAGTCCCATCGTTTTCGGAAATGACCCAAATGTTCACTAAAGGATCATTCATACGCTGTGAATGCCGAGCACTTACTCTCACGACATACTACTACTGCCTACAACTGAGGTTACAAATCCCGACACCATTTGATTAAACGTCTCCAGACTCTTGAACGCCTTGAACTGCTTGTTGGTGAAGAAGCTGGTGTCAAGAACGAGGTAACTCAGCAAGACCGAGACTTCCACTGGAGGCAAGCATTCTGGACTGAACTGCTCGGCTGTTATGCTTGCGGGGTCAACCCCGATGACCGAGATCTTTTGCGAATATCTTTCCTTTACTCGACTCTCTAAGCTTTTGGCATTCTCAGAGAGCACTGGGATACCTTTAGATGAATGCCCGGTACTTTTATCGTGTTTTTCTTTCTGGATATTCATGTAGTTGTCGAAATAATAGAGCGATAATAGAGAAGCTTCACTGTAGAAATGGACTATTATTGGCATAAACTTGACACCCGAGGGACACCAACATGGCGGACACTGATTTGATCAAAGTTTGTGACGTCACGTGAAACCCAAGAATTTTCGAAAATGGCATCGTCGCCTCTTGCTGATACAACTTTTTGTGGCGGATTTCTCCAATCATTCCAGCTTCAGATGGTATTGTATTTGGGTCTCAAGGAGTAATTATCATTTTTCTTTCTTGAGAGGTAAGTAGATTTTAATTATAACCGAAACATCATGAGTAATTATCATTTTTCTTTCTTGAGAGGTAAGTAGATTTTAATTATAACCGAAACATCTTACATAAAGTGTATTGAAAGTGTTACAGTCATCGCTCTCCGGTGGAAATAGGTGGAGCAAAATTTTGACTATTCGCCCTGGAAAATTGCCTTTTTTACATAATCGGTAACCTAAAAAAACGTGTAACTTGGTCACAGAATGGCTTATATGTATGGGAAAACATTGTAATTGAAGATACTTTTGAGGAATCAGCGGTAAAAATGATCAGTCCATTTGATTATGAAATATCTGCAATCCCGTGCTCGGAGTGTTCTTTCACAAACCTAAAACCTTTTCACATATTCTGCAACAGGCCTAGCAAACATAAATATTGTCCACAACGATGGAAATGAGAACTTTCCCAAACAAGAACTTAAGCTTAATTAATTAATTAAGCCTGCCCTATGCACATGTACAACGGTGGTTAAAAATTACGGCAGGTATATTTTGCAGGTTGCAGGTTGCAGGTTGCAGGTTGAAATTTAATTATAACTGGAAAACCGCTGGCACTTAAAAGAGACGTACAGGTGGTAGACTTACCGTGACTGTCACATGACGCTGTTTACAATCGCTCAGAAAGGTGGCTTTCACCTCAGTGCCAAACCGGCCGAAGCGATGGGAGGAGAGTATATTCCTATGATTTTAAGTCTGCAATGAATTATTGTTTTTGAAGAAACATCTGAAATATCATCTGAAATATCTGCTGAATTTGGTTTCTTCCCTGTGAGTACCAAAATGAAAGCACACTGAGCTTGTGCTAGTATATTCCGTCGTTTAAAATCTTATATTATTTCATTTCTTTATTTATTTGTTTCATTTGTGATGGCAATCTTTTGTTGTTGAGGGAAGACCCGAGCCAAATCTGGAATCTTGAAATGGGTAATTTTGACATATCAAAATATCCGCGAAGGATGAATGAACAGCTACTGAAAGTTTCAGCCCCTTAGAGTAAATCGTCTTTTCGAAAATTTGAAAAAAAGTTATTGGGGGATGGCATTTACCCTCTCCCCCTGCCTTGTACGTCCGAGGGTTAAGGGATATTGCAAAGAGTTTTGCATTCATTGAGCTTCCATTGCCCTAATTAATATTCAAAGACTTTGTTAATGACATTAATATAGAAATATCTTTGATAAACTGATTCTCTAATATCTAATATTTTTAGATTTCGCATTTGTCTCTTTGTTAAAACTAGTCTCTTGTCACATTGTTTAAACAGCTTTTGTCACCAAAAAATAACAGATGCCAAAAATTTTATTATTGATTTCATTAGGCCAAGGGTGACTCTAAACTGTGGTAAAATTAGTTTTGATTTTGAAAAGTGGATTTAAGCAATATTTGAGTCAGAATTTGAGCTAATTTGCGTTGTAGCTAAATGTTGCTTGACATGGGTAAGAAATGACAATCGTTGATTGGAACCTGTCACTTCAAATGACTTGAAACTCCTGATGTAAACTAAGATAGGTCCAATGTATATTTGTGTAAAATATCAATAAAATTCAGTGCATTCTGTAAGCAGGAGTGGGGTCTAAATTTGATGCTTATTTTAGTGACACTTTTGGGATTTTGGTCAAAAAACCAGGGGAGTGGTCTAACTCCTAAGGGAAAAATCGCAGAGCCGGCCCACTTTGTCTTTTAGAGTTTTTGGGTACTACCTTCAATCTGACAAAGTTTCATCCAAAAAGGATAGATGGCATGTATCACCCCTGCCTGGTCCTTTGGTAAACTCGGTCTTAATTCCCTTGCTGCTTGGAACCAGATTCTGTATTTTATAGTTCTTTCCATATAACATCCCACACAGTTTTCTTTGACAATCTATACAAGTTTAAGGCTACCGTATACCTTCAGGGGTGTCTCGCGTCCAAGCGATGTAGCGCGTCCGGTTTAAGCGGTAGATACCTAAACCCCTATATCAAATTAAAGCTTATAGAGCTGGCTATCAGTATACCAAGAATTTTGAAATGAAATGAATTGCCGATTTTTTCAGGACCACTAAATGCGAGCGCCCTAAACACCTTTTGGAAGCTACTAGTCTAAGCGAATTTTGTTTTTCGCCAATTTAGTTTTTTCCCCCGCCGGTTTAAGGGCAAAAAGCGCTAAAAAAGCGTGTCTGCGTTTTGCCATATTCAATTGCAGTAAAAAGTTACAGAACATTTTTGAAATAGGATTTGAAAAATGTGAAGTGATCGTACAAAAATCGTTCTCGGAGAAAAAATATTCCGAAACAAACAATTCGCAGACAAACTTTTGTTTGTTATATGTTAATCTAGCTACTGTCCAAATTTGAGGGCAATCGAAGAAATTCCCTTTGACTTGTGACTCTGTCTGCTTCATGCGAAAAAATTTATTCGAGAAAACACCGCTAAGAAAAATCTTTTACTTCGCAAACAAACTCCGCCCACAAACGCCTTCATCTAGGTTCTCAGATCACTGAGCCAATCAGCGTTTGGAAAGTTTTTTCTTGCGGGGAAATTTACGCGCGAATCTCCAAAAAACCCTTGTGTTTCGCAATGCGCTCAAGGCGGAGAGATAATTTTTCTGTAGCTCGGTTTTTCTTGAAGCTGGTCTGGCAAAATGCAGAAGACGAAAGAGGATACGAACGCTAGAGTGGCTGGGTGAAGAAAACAAACAAAAGAAAGCGCGGCGGAGTAAATGTGCTTGGATAATATTCCAGTGGATCTCAATGCGTCAGACAATTCATCGGTATCGGACTCAACAGAAGAGTCACTGTAAAAATCGCTGTTATCACTGTCAAGTTCCCAAATTTTTAGAGAAACTTTGTCTTCTCTTGACTCGATCTTTTCGCACGCTTGATACGATAGCCATAGCTTCATCCGCGAGTTCAATTTTCGCTTCTTCACTCCGAGATGTCTTTTCATTCGTTCTTCGCTGTTTTCGCTTTTTCGAACTGGTCCACGGAATTACACCTAATACGAAAAATGCTTGGATTAACAATGCTGATCAACTGAGTAGAGGTGAGTAGCCAGCCAATTCGTGGTATCCATATAGGTAATATTCCCGCGAAAGTCGTCTCGGTTGATTGCATACACATTATAGGGCTGTCAATCAAGAGGAAACTTTTACTTCCGGCCATAACGTAAAACCTCCATTTCTCCGCCAATATTTATTTTTTCAATTTTCTTTCAGAAATTAGAGATTAATCTTCGACCATTACTTTGACCCAACAATCCAAATTTGAAGAAAATTGCCGATCTGAAGGTATACGGTAACCTTTAGTGAACTTATTGAGATACAAAAAAGAAAAAAAACTTAGAACCCAAAGCACCAGTTTAGGATACCTTTCTTGTCAGAGGCGCGTGACAAGAAATAGCTTTGCACTGCATGCTGAGGCCCGAGGGAACAGATCCTGCTCCGATCTCATATTTGACGAACATTTTGACATGAAATAAAGCATCTTTCTACCAAGAGGTCTCGTCCATGTTACTCCGAATATCATCCGTTTCATCTAGGTCTCCCGCACAGTGATCTTATATCATTTTACCATCTAAAATCTGTAAAATATCCACACGCCTGCTCGGCTTGCGTCGGTTGGTTGGCCTCGCAGAAGAAAATGTTATCGTTGACAGTTTTGAGGATAATTTAGTGCAGAAAAATAATTCCCTGGTCCATTATTTACTTTCCAACCCAGCATATGACTTGATAGTTCAAATGTCTTTGTAAGGGAACATTTTCCATCTAATACTTTCTCATATTTCGAGAGTTTCGAGTATTGATCAGCAGGTCCTCCACGCTATCGTCTGCAAAATAATGGGTTTAAACCCACTGATCATTTTTATGCACATGTTAAATGATTCGTTTTCATCATCATCAAAACGTTTTAAATCAAATCAAGATCATATTTTTGTGTTCTTGTTGTTAATTGTTGGGTTCCCCAGATATCGCCCAAGAAAGGGGCACAAAGCTTCACTTTTCAATCGCGTTTTCAATCGAGCGATCTCAAAATTTTGCATGTTTTTTGCCTTCAGACATCTCGTTTTTGAAAACCAAAGTAATGGCCAAGATCATCGGGCGCGCAATCGCATGGCTACGCAAGCAAAGTTGACCTCTTCCTCCTGGCCTATGGTTGGCGAAATGGTGCAAAATTCACCAAGTTTATATTCATTCACATTTAATGTTGTTATTATTATTCACGAGTATATATATTCACATTCAACAACTAAATTTATATTCAAGACATATATTAATTCACATTTAACGACGTATTTCGTATTCACAAATATATTTACTCACATTTACGGGATGTATTCATTCACATTCAACGGTTATATTCATTCACATTCACGATCGAAATATTGGTTCAACACGGTGCAATATTCATTCAACATTTTCTGCGCACCGCCTTCGCGCATCATTAGGTCCCAGCTCCCGCTCTATAATTTCTGAACGCAATATGGCGGACGAAGGAAGGCTTATTATATGGTCTTATATGAAGGGGTAGAACAAAGACCAACGTAACATTGGCATGCACTTTCGATCTCCTACAATAGTGCAAACGGGAATGGAACACCGCGGAAGTAGGATTGAGAGAGAACATCCAAATAAGGCTCGAGTGTAGCTCTTCAGCAATTACTACCTTTCGTCAGTATCATAGCGCAATACTGAATGAAATACTGGGAAATATATGTCTTTTGCATGGACAATGGATACGACACGACCGCACAAACCTTGCAGTGTATTCTATGACCAGCCCTTAGGTCTTCCGAACTCGATATTCAATATCGGAGGCAGTTCTTGGGGAGCGGGGATGGCGCAGTGGTGAGAGCCCTCGCCTCCCACCAGTTTGACCCGGGGATGAGTTTGTTGTTGGTTCTCGCCTTGCTCCGAGGGTTTTCCTCCGGGTTCTCCAGTTTTCCTCCCGCCACAAAAAAAACAGCATTTCCAAATTCCAATTCGACCAGGCTAGAGGGTCTGAATGAAAACCCTCTCTTCCTCTCTAAATATTTTAATTCTAATTTTTATTTTTCCTTCTGCAACAAAGATCGTCTGGTTTTACGTGGACAAAAAAAAGTTCAAATGCTTCTTGTTTCAAGGTGGACATTGAAACGTCGTATTGTGGAGTAAGGGCTTCTCGATGATTTCGGATGAGCAACTAGACGATCTCGTAGAACGTTTCAAGATGAGTGATCAATCAACGGGATGGAAGAGGGAGAGTATTAGTCACGTTGACCCTGGAGACTCTAGAATCAACTGGGCTGTCGTAAGACACCCTCAAATTTTCACCCCTATGATCACTTCGCACCCTTGATGGCCACTCAAACCTTTGCGTCGCTGAGGGGAATACATCTAGGACAATGCTACAGTTTTGTTATTAGTAGAACATTGAAACAAACAAACAAAAAAAAAACCACCAACAACACTGGTATAGTTTTTTACATTGTTTTAGGAGTACCTTGTTAAGATTTAAGGTTAAAGGAAAATCATCAATACCCCCATGCATGACAGTAACCAGGCTATGGTGTCCGTCAATATGCCACAAGCTATTTGGAGCAGCCACAGAATACGCTCTCCTAGAAATTACGACAGCCCAGTGGATTCTAGAGTTTCCAGAATCAACGCGGTCAATATTCTCCCTGATTCCACCCCGTTGAACTCTGAGACCTATAATGATCGAAGATGTCCGATCCGGTCACCAAGGAATACCCGAACAAAGTCCCATGATCACTCATAAAACGTTGTACGAAATTATCTACTTGCTTATCCGAAATCATCGAGCAGTCTGTTATCTCCTCTAGCCCATGTAACGTTTATGTTCAGTTGTGTATGTTTGGGGTCTTTGGTCTTTGTTCTACCCCTTCATATAATAGGCCTTCCTTCGTTCAGAAATTATAGAGCGGGAGCTGGGACCTAATGATGCGCGAAGGCGGTGAGCAGAAAATGTTGAATGAATATTGCATCGTGTTGAACCAATATTTCGATCGTGAATGTGAATGAATATAACCGTTAAATGTGAATGAATACATCTCGTAAATGTGAGTAAAGATATTCGTGAAAACGAAATACGTCGTTAAATGTGAATTAATATATTTCTTGAATATAAATTTAGTTGTTGAATGTGAATAAATATATTCGTGAATAATAACAACATCATTAAATGGGAATGAATATAAACTTCGTGAGTTCTGCACCATTTCACCAACCATACTCCAGTCATGTGCCGAACCAAACTTGATTAAGTTCGACTTTAGAGCGACTTTGGAGCGACGGCTGGTTCAGACGGCGTACTTGCGTCGAACTTAATTCGGGAAGCCGGTGGTAACAATTTTCGACGAGAAAATATGCGTTCTGAATTCAAGAACTCTGTCCAAGTAGAAAAGCTGTGACTAACATTTCGCTGCTATGGCAAAATTTAGGGAAGCAAATTCAAACTCAAGGTTCAGTGTTTGTATTTAAACAGGTTTTCTCCCGGTTAATTCGACTTGTTAAAGGGAAATCTCATAAGCTGGGCTGTTATCACGAAGAAAAAGCAAAAAATGAATTTGCGCTAAAGAAACTCGCTTACACAGTCCCGTTTCTCATAAATCAAAAGCATGTTTTGTTGTCTTTATTTTTAGCGACGATTCGAGCTTCATGCATGACTGGTTGCGCCACTCAATTTTGAGCCAATCACGAGTCCCGTTATATGGAAAATGCATTACAGTAATTTATGCATTAGGTTCGACAAATGAGGAGAACGCCGTCTGAATCAGCTGCCGCTCCGACGTCGCATAGTGCGACAGACCCCGCCGAATTTAATGTCGTTTGCCGCACCAAACCTAACCTGTCGAACCAAACTGATTCAAACGCCGCTCTTCTGCCGTACTTAACTCATCAGTTAGGTTCCGCACATGAGTGGAGCGGCGTTTGGAACGGGCCTAGCTTAGTCTCAGCTTTTCTATTTGGACAGAGTTCTTGAATTCAGAACGCATATTTTGTCGTGGAAATTGTTACCACCGGCTTCCCGAATTAAGTTCGACGCAAGTACGCCGTCTGAACCAGCCGTCGCTCTAAAGTCGCTCTAAAAACTTAATCAAGTTTGGTTCGGCACATGAGTGGAGCGGCGTTTGGACCGAGCGGAAGAAAATCGCGAGCTAACCTTCAAATGGATCAAGCTTCTGGTGGTTGAATCGCAGAAGGATGGTCTACGGATTCCTGTAAAAATTTCTTTGGGCAAATGATTGTGAGAGACGCGAGAGCTTTTCAAAGTACGTCAAAAATCCAAATATTTCACCATCCGGGTTTGACGTATATTTTAGCATGCGCAACATGACTTGACCTATGTTAAGTTGAAATAGACACAGAGCTGATAATTTCGAAATGTTCTAACCTCATTTGCTGTAAAAGGCAGGTCCAAAGCCGATTTGACGTGCTTCTCTCACCATTCGTCGCACATAAAGCAGAAGTTTGCTTTTGTTTACATAACGTCCGATGTACATCGCCAACTGTCAACTTATTTAACGGTCGAATACTAGGAATCTGCGACCTTCTTTCGACACATATGATCACCACTACATCTAAGTCAAAAACGGCTAAGTCATTTGTAGATAGTTGCTTGCTTTGCACTACACCAAACTATTACGTTTGATCATCATGGTTTGATGGCTTGAATCCTTGCTTGCAGCGGTTTCTTGTTCGTCACACAATGGTGCCATCCCATTTTAGGGGGTAGGGGTAGGACAATTTCTATCCTAATACGTAAGGTTCCGTAAGGCTTGGAATCACTGGGAGCACACAATCGTGTTGAGTAGGAAGAGATTGGATTAAGAAATGAAAAGAATGAATCGTTTACCATTGCCCCTGCTGTTATCTTTTACTCGACCACTGCTACCTACATGCCCTGCGTAATACTGTAACGCTAAACTCATACCTAGGTCTTTTCGCGCTATGCAATTATTTTTGGTTTACATGTAATACAGTGGGCTACCGTCGGGGAAATGGGTGGTGACCGCTTAATGGGGCTAGCCGCTTAAATAGAGGTTGGTGTACCTTGAATATTTAATTTTTCACTGTCGGGCTATAAATATCTTGGTGAACATGGAGTCAATTCAAGACAATCATGATAGACGTGTATTTGAATTATCACTCGTCATGCACCTTCAATTTCAGACTCCTATCTGCCATCGCTCTTTCCAAAACAAAGTTCTTAAATTTTGAGTGGCCGCTTAATAGGGGTAAAGACAATAATGAAACCCTTATCGGAATGATCAAATGGTGGCCGCGGAGGTAACCGGTCAATATGTGTTTTATTTACAATATTTTACTGACGATAATTTTGGACTGTATTGACAACAGTCCACTATTTTCTGTTACATACTAATGCCTCGCCACTAAGCAAACAAAATACGCGAAATAAAATGGCATGGCCAGGGCTATTTACTCACGTAATTACTAATTAAATTTAGTCTGTTTTTCTCACGAATAAGACACGTTGTCATTTGCTATTTTTATTTCAGCTAGTTCTTGCTTCATTGATCTATAATTTGTTTATGGCGAATTTCTTAAAATTCTAGTGAGTACAGGCACTAGCTTTATCAGCTGTTGTCTGAAACGTCAGAACGTACAACAAACGTGATTTGGACCGACGCCACGTACACTATTGAACACGATTATATAAATATACACATATTATTATATATATGAACAAACAGATGAACAATGATTAAATTGTTTCACTTATCCTGAGAGTACTCTATACAAAATAGATCAAAATGTGCAGCATATGCCGTGACAGCATTGCGTGACGAACAAATAACGGCTGTAAGATTGTGCTGCGCCGACACGCTTATCAGCAATGGTCAGCAATCGATCAAACGCAATATTTTGGCGAAGCGTAAAGCAAGCAACTATCTACAAACAACTGAGCCGTTTTAGACTTAGATGCAGTGATGTTCATAAGCGCAGAAAGATGGTCACAGATTCATAGTATTCGACCAATAATAGGTTGACAGTAGGCGATGTACATCGGACGTTAACCTTGTGTAAACTATAGCAAACTTCTGCTTTATGTGCGACGAATGGTGAGAGATCGACAAGAAACACGTCAAATCGGCTTTGGACGTGCCTTTTACAACAAATAAGGTTAGAACATTTCGAAATTATCAGCTCTGTGTCTATTTCAACTTATTATAGGTCAAGTCGTGGGAGGCGCGGTGGCCTCATGGTTAGTGCGCTCGTCTCCGGATCGAGCGGTCCGGGTTCGAGCGTTGGCCGAGGACATTGTGTTGTGTTCTTGGGCAAGACACTTTACTCTCACAGTGCCTCTCTCCACCCAGGTGTATAAATGGGTACCGGCAATTTTATAATTAGTCAACATAAGTCAATTGTAAATATGTAAATAACAATTTCTATTTTAATTTTTCGTTATCAAATATTTTGTTCTCGGAAATATTAGCTTGTCAAGCTACTCTGAAATTCGAGCTTAAATAAAGTTTATGTATGTATGTATGTATGTATGTTTGTATGTATGTATGTCTGTCTGTCTGTCTGTCTGTCTGTCTGTCTGTCTGTATGTATGTATGTATGTATGTATGGGGAACTTAATGCTGGGGGGAACCCTGCGATGGACTAGCATCCCATCCAGGGGGGAGTAGAAATACTCCTAGTCGCTTCATGCTACAGAAACCGAGATAAGCTCCGGCCTGATGGGCCACTTGGCTCGTATGTAGACTTTTTTTTTTTAGGTCAAGTCGTGTGGCGCATGCTAAAATATACGTCTAACCCGTAAATTGAAATTTGACGACGGATGGTCAAATATTTGGATTTTTGACGTACTTTGAAAAGCTCTCGCGTCGCTCACAATCATTTGCCCAAAGAAATTTTTACAGGAATCTGTAGACCATCCTTCTGCGATTCAACCACCAGAAGTTTGATCCATTTGAAGGTTTCGCACATGGTGAAAATTAATTATATTCACGAAGTACTTTTAAGTGAATGAAATACATGTCTTCGAAATTTAATTATTTTGCACCCAAAAAGACAACGCAACATTCCCTAAAATCAACCCAGTACACATTTAAACATTGCTTAAATTAAACATTGTTTTAAAGACGGAAGAATGATGTGGTTTTGTATGCGAGTCTCTCAAACTTATGTAATAAAATGGTGCGTTAAATGACGATTTTAACGGAATTTGGTAATTTGCATATTTCTTTGAAATAAAAGGATATTTTGCCAAAAAAACTATCCAGTAGTTTTTGTCATGCCCTAGCCTATCTACCATGAAAATATGAGCGAAATCAAATTTTCGACCCTTGCCGAGTTATTTTCCATTTTTATGGAGAGGGACTCTTAAAGTGCCACTGAAACGAAATTTTTGTACGTGAGATTTTTGCTTAGTAATAAAGTTTCAACTTTACTTGGAAACACTGCAAACTTTTTTTTCCCATACGGTAAACGAAAACTGCTTTTTCAGCCGTTCGAAGTTGGCTGGTTAAGCCCAAAATAGGCGGCCATTTTGGCGCGGCTAAAACAGCCTAGTGACGTCACTGGTTGTAGTACTCTCATGCCGCGCTGAAAATTTAGAGTGATTATGGGAGAAGAGATTACTGTTCGAAGCCCCCCAAAAAACATCTTAAGGACATCTCAGAGTTGTAAAACAGATAATAACAGTAGCCTTAGACATGAAGAGGTCGAGAGTCGATCCTGGGGCTTTCCAGTCTATTTAATTGGATATTTGCAGGATATTTTATGTAAGCAAGCAAACGAGTGGGAGTTCTTAGATCGCAAAATGATCGGGACTCTTGGTGAAATGGCCAGCACTCAATTAAACAATATCTACACTCATAAAGTAAAAAAGACATGAAAACAAGAGAAAGCGGCTTTTGAAAATATTATCCGGACTGCTGCTGCACGAATCGCAGCAACAACGCTTCGAGTTTTCGAGTCGCTTCGCTTCGAGGAAACCGGACGCTTTGTGAGTTTCACAGCGGACGAGATTGTGCCACAGTGACCTTTAGTCCAGTTGTGTCTGCTACATCCTACAAGTTATCACAACAGCAACAATTTAAGAAACCCTCTTCTTTTATATGAGGGAGCCAATTTAAACTGTAAAGGTAAACTAAGTTGCCATGACCCTACAGGTATGTTTTCAGGAAACGAGAGAAAGCGTGACAATGTCGGCGGCGAAAGATAATATATGCAAATTAGTTCAAATTCTGTTTAAGAAACCTTCGAAAGGAGTGTAAACTAGTGACGTTTTAACGGATTGTTTTGAACTTGGATACTATTAAATGAAGATCCTAGACATAAGTATGTGCTAAAGAACTCAAAGTACTCCATCGGCCGTGAAATATTGCAATTGGGAGATACGTGTAAAAGAGAAGCGAAATTCCCGCTTTGTTTACACTGATACGTATGCGGCGATGAAGCAAACCCTGCTGCGGATTACAATTTGCAAAGATACATTTTGTCTACCACAAGAACTCTCACTTATAAGTATCACAAAAAGATGCCCTCTGTGTGCAAAGAAGTACTCGACTCAAAGCTTGTGGACCGTTAATAACTTCGTGATTGTGCGGATGGCTGATGCGCTTACGGCTTTTAATGCAGTAAAGTTGCCGAGGATATATTCGAACCTTGTTAATAGACCTTAGATAAACGTGAGAATCCAAATTTCAGAACCAGGCTGAAAACAGACGACGAAATATCGTGTTTAGGTTTCAGGACGTGATATAAAAGTTACCACACTCGTCTTCGAAATCTCCAATCGAGTACTCAAGATGTTCGAAAAGTATACTGAGCTGTTCTAATCTGTAGCATTTGTTTTGGTGAATCTATACTCTTTGGCGCCCTCCAACGTTTATGATGTGTATTTCCTGTCAAGGCTGGACAGAAATTACAAGGTAGAAAACTATTAGGTATCGACAATATGAAGAATAAACTTGAATAAGTCAAGTGAAAACAAGAGAGAATCAATAGCTCTTCTTGCGTGAATACAACCAGTGACGTCACAAGGTCCTTAAACTCGGTTCCAGAGCCCGGACACACTTTTGCTCAAAAAGTCGATTTCAACAGCTGAAAAAAGCACTTTCCGTAATGATTTGACAGAAATAAAGTTCACCATTACTTTAGGCACGTTTGAAACTATAGCTTGGGATAATAAAAGAGAGTACGAAAATTTCGTTTCACTGGCACTTTAACAAAACCTAAAAAGTGGTGCACGTCAATCATCTCCGTCTCCTTGCCGACAGTATGCAAAATTTACCTGAAAAAAAAGTCTGAAACCTTGCAACAGCCCATTCGTAAAAATTGTCATTTTACTTTCGGTATGTACGGCTAGCTCACTACATTGGCATTAAACATTCCTTGAAATCTATAAATGAACACGTTAACTTTGTCAGGTTTTTCAACGACCATTCACATGCATGAATGACCCCGACGAGTCAAGCAAATCTGCAGGTGAGCGAACAAATTATTTCTGCACGTATTTTTCTTGGGGCTACGGACTGAACAATACTTGAACCTATAAAACTTCCAACTTATTACCTTACAAAATTATAAGGTTTATAAGAAGTTGAAGTCTTGTTCAGTCCGGTGCTCCAAGACAAATACGTACAGAAATAATTTAGTTCGCGTGTAGATTTGCTTGATCTCGGGGTCATTCATGCATGCGAATGGCCGTTGAGAAACCCGATCCGCCCGTCTTCAGTTACAAATTTCAAGTATTTAGTGAGCTAGCTGAGCATACTGAAAGTAAAATGATAATTTTTACGAGTGGACCGCTGCAAGGTTTAAGACTGTTTTTGTAAATTTTGTTTATCGTCGGTAATGGGCGGAGATGATTGACGTCCACCAAAACTTAGGTTTTGTCTAGACGCTTTTGCGCTGAAGATCGCGTGTGATTGATAACCGCTGTAATGCCAATTTTCCCTTTCTTTCCTAACTTGGCTATTCTTCTTTTCTCGGAAATTGTAATTTTTATGATTAATTGATAATAAGACTTGTATGATTGCAGACCGAATTGAACTCCACTCAGTCGCCTGTGATTGATAACCGCTGTATAAATGAAGGCCTGAAATAAAATTGCATTAATTACCACATTTGACTCGTGACGTCACCGGACAGCATAATCGACTAGTGCTTTCAGACGTCTCTCTCCCCGAGTGACTTAGCGAGCGGAGAAGGCGGCTGAAATTCAGGCTACTCTATCTGAGAAGCAACAATTTGCTTTGGGAAAAGTTGTCTCGTTTCATAAGGTATTTGCAAACGCAGCGAGCTGAATAAAATATACAGCAAAATCACGCCAGTTTACACCCGGGCGTGCGACTTTTTCTTGAAAGAGAAACAACTGCCGTCTCATTTACATGCCTAAGGTCGTGAAATGCATATTTCCATTTGTAAGGTTCTTTATGCGGGGAAGCTCTAATGTTTCGCAGGTTGAAACGTTACAATTACTGAAATGCACGAGTTATGCTCGTTTGTTTGAATGAAAACTGATCAGTTAAATGTAGGCGCTACTAGGTTACTATTATGCTGTACAGGTGACTGTGACAACGTCTGTAGAAAACTTTGACGGTCAACTGATTTGCATAGAATTGCGACAAAACTGCGGCAATGTCTACAGCGGGAGATTGACTTTGTATGAGAGCTTTTCTCGACACCCCACTTGGGTCCGACTACTGTCAGAGCTTTTCGTCTACACAGACAAAAAAGTCCGAAACTATCGAGTTCAGTGTAAAGGGGTGTCCACAGGTGTCAGTGAAGGTAAAGCCGGATTCCACCGACCTTCTTCACTCTGTTTGAAATAAAAGATGTTTGCAAGACTGACGATCTTCGCGCTTGTGTATCGGTTTTACCTTCGCCATGGCTCTTTTTGGTCGCCTGTACTCTCCCGAAGACGGAGAAGACTGCTCAAGCTTCTGGTAATAACACTGTCTTGTTGTTTAATCTTCTCTTTTGCTCCTACTTTATCCAAAAAGAAGAGTGTTAGTTATTCAAGAAGCGCTAGTGTCTTCTTCGCTAATGAATCTTGTGAAAATTTCACTGGCGAGGAACAAAATTCCACGGATGCAAGTGAAGAAGGAAGAAAAGGTCGACTAACAGTTTCCATCTGGCGCGATTTGTGCGGCGACGAAGTGAAAGTGTTGAGAAACTCGCCATTTTATCCTAGTTATCCAAGCGAAAAGAGGTTCATTCGTGAGTTTTCCGAGTTTCAAATCGAGGACAACAAAACGGAATACGGTCAAACGATAGTTGGTTTCCTAAACCCAAAAAGGAATGGATTATATCGCTTTGCGATAGCCTCCGATGATTCATCAGAGTTGTGGCTCAGTCCAAGCGAAAATCCCGATGAGAAACAGCTAATTGCCAGTGTGTTTATTGGGGGCGCTGCAAGTTGGACGAAAAAGAACGAGCTAAATAAATACCCTAATCAAACTTCGAGCGACATAAAGCTTCGCGAAGGAAGTCGTTATTACATCGAAGTCATTCATAAACAAGGCAAAGGCGACGGATTTGTGCAAGTTTTTTTGGTCAAATCCTGGCGTCACAGACTTTAAACTGATCAGCTCTGAATACCTATCGCTATGTTCCGATGATGTCGTGGTTTCCCCAAAACAGGATGCCATGAACCAACTGCTTGCTGAGCGTCTTGCAATCTCACAGATAGCATGGGAAAAGTACTCGAGCTTTTTCGCTCTTCCTTTGATTAGCGAAGTAGGTTATCTTCCACAATGCACGTACAAGTCTAGCTTTGTTCCCAAAGACAAGATCGACAAATACAATGGGGTTTACCTAGTTGATCTATCCAGCGTGTTCCCACAAGATGATACTTTTATGGGAAATAAAGGAAGGGTGTGGTCCTGGAGTAACAGAGTCGCTGATGGAGAAATAGTACAATCAGTGGTGGACAAGATGATCGCCGCCTTTTGCAGGAAAACTGCCAAGTAAGTGAAAGTTTTGAAATTATCATTGTCAAAACAACAACAATCCCCCGATGGTGTACGAATTAATTCATAAATAAAACAAGGCTAGACAAGCTGCCCGCCAGCTGAGGTGTTTAGTTGTAGGTTATTTGTAGCTATTTGCACACTATTGGTTGTCAAAGGCATGCATTATATGGGATTCCGATTGTGAGACGATGTTCTGTGAGCTATTTTAAAGCTGATTCGTTTAAGGTGGCTCAAAACAGTTTCCAGCGCTTAGATTTTGGTGGATCATTATAACCACTCTTTATCACTTGATGCTACAATGATCATAGTATCAGAAAGCTCCTCGATCGTTAGTGAACACGTTGTTATCATTTTCGTGACGCAATAGGTTATCATAGCAACTGTATGACCTAAAAACACCCTTAATTACAGCGTTAGGGGCTTATAATTCAAAAACGGCACGGTGAAATTTTTTATATTATCAACTTTTGATAAGCATGATAAGACGCAACTTTTGGCAAAGTTTTAAAAAAATTCTGTACATAGGGTTCAGAGCCACCCTAAATTTTCGAAAATTTAGAGTGGCTCTGAACCCTATGTACAGAATTTTTTAAACTTTGCCAAAAGTTGCGTCTTATCATGCTTATCAAAAGTTGATAATATAAAAAAAAAATTCACCCTGCCGTTTTTGAATTATAAGCCCCTAACGCTGTAATTAAGGGTGTTTTTAGGAGGTCATACAGTTGCTATGGTAACCTATTGCGTCACGAAAATGATAACAACGTGCTCACCAATGATTGGGCAGTTTTTTGATACCATGATTGTAGCATCAAGTGATAAAGAGTTGTTATAACGACCCATCAAAATTTAAGTGCTGGAAACTGTTTTGAGCCACCTTAACACATGGTCATTTTAAAACAATGTCGTTTAGATTTTCTCGCAACGCTATCTTTATTCTGGAACTCAATTTAAGTCAAAGACAAAAAGCCGTGAACACTTTGAGTTGATTTTGACAGGTCCATTGTGTAGCAACCAAACAGATACGAAAAAGCCGCAAACAAAACATAAAATTAACGGTGTCTCTGTCGGTCATGAAACCACACTTCGATCGTTTGTCCTTCCGAAAAATGGCTGTTACTCTGAAGTTGTATAATTTCTAATTTGATCTGTTCTCTTTGTGCAAGCAAACTGGAAACTCGAGGGACTTTAAATGACGTCTGGCTCAAGCCTGTACGCGCGGACTTGCAGCCTGAGGCTACAAAACCAGCTCCCCTATAATTAACTTCATCCGCTGCTATATTTGTAGATAAGTAATGGTAATAGGATTGAGTGGAGTTCAATTCGGTCTGCAATCATACAAGTCTTATTATCAATTAATTATCAATTTCCGAGAAAAGAAGAATAGCCAAGTTAGGAAAGAAAGGGAAAATTGGTATTTTAGCGGTTATCAATCACATACGCTCATCAGCGTAAAAACCTCAAGACAAAACCTAAGTTTTGGTGGACGTCAATCATCTCCGACTCCTTAGCGACTGTATGCAAAATTTACCATAAAAGGTCTTAAACCTTGCGGCGGTCCACTCGTAAAAATTATCATTTTACTTTCAGTATTCACAGCTAGTTCACTAGATACACTGGCATTAAATATTCCTTGAAATTTATAACTGAAGACGGCGGGTCGGGTTTCTCAATGACCACCATAAAGCAAATTAAATCTACACGCGAACAAATTATTTCTGCACGTATTTGTCTTGGGGCTACGGACTGAACAAGACTTAAACTTCTTACAAACCTTATAATTTTGTAAGGTAATAAGTTATAATTATTATATGGCCAGCTCCGTGAGCGGGCAAGATGAATCAAATCCTGCGCTGTGATTGGCTACCCGAGCGTGCAAGATGGAGCTATCTTGCCTGCGCGGGACTACTCGCCATTTCCTGGAAGAAAAATTTCCCCGAAAGCCATATAATAAATCCTTTATTGACCAAGCTTGTTCGGTCAAGATGGCTTGATATTGGCCTCGTTCTTTTTTTTTGCGAGTTTATGGACCTCGACTCCGTCTCGGTCCATAATCACGCAAAAACAGAACTTTGCCAATATCCAGCCATCTTGACCTCACACTTGGTCAATAGCCCATACGTTTTATAGGTTTACTCTCTACATTCCATCTCTCGACATGCTATGTAAACGGCTGAAAGACTGTTTACCTGTGAAACTGGCGATTTTTCCGGTTATTAGAGGAACAAGATGATGACAGGTATATGATAATTACTGACCTCAAATGAATGAAGAAGATTGTGGATTCCCGATTTACGGGATAATTCAAACGATTTTAGTGTAGTCGATCGGCTCTCAAGAGTGACTTCCGGTGGAATTGGACCGCTACCGCTCAGTTACATGTAAACATTCAAAGCAGTCGATTTATCCCTCACAGAATGTTTTCTTGATACTCCTAGCCTTAGTTCGATGTCAAATAAATCCATCTTTCATGACTAAAAGTTGAGTTTGACCTAGCCTTTTCCAGGCGTTCAGTTAGTTAGGGCGCAGCGCGAAAATCAGAGCACGAAAAAAAAAAAAAGTGCGGTGAGAGGAAGCGAAGAAAATAAAAATCCAAACAACCTAAAAGTTATGGTTTTGAAATACAGTTAATAAAAACCTCCTTCCTGACAAAGTTTGGGAAAATCGAATTTTTCTATCCTGTTTAGTTGTCGCTCTGAAATTGAGATTGGTTGATTTAAACTACAATTTTAAATGTGATTGGTTGATTAAAACTACAACTTTGAATGTGATTGGCTTATTGAACTGTCTGATAACAAACTTTCCGATGCAAAACTGTTCGATAACAACTTGGCAAGTGAATTAGTGAAAAATAGGAGTTTTTTAAGCCAATTACAACCGAGGAAATTGTAATTTTCATGATTTAAATTGTAAAGACACCCTGATAACTATGAACTGAAATGATCAATTTCCATGGAAAGAGAAGAAGATTCGGAAGAAACGACAGTAAAAAGCAAAATAAATAAAGAGTAAAACATTCTCTTTTTGTAAGTAATATGCAACTACCTGTAATAATGTACCAACCATACGCGA
Source organism: Orbicella faveolata (assembly GCF_042242905.1). NCBI lineage: Eukaryota > Metazoa > Cnidaria > Anthozoa > Scleractinia > Merulinidae > Orbicella > Orbicella faveolata. The sequence goes on along the minus strand of NW_028301576.1, from coordinate 18,585,132 downwards.
GATTTTCCTAAACTAAAATTTAAAGATTACCGTATTGTGCACCAGAATTATGGCTTTCAGTAAATAAACCGATTTATTTTTTCCCAAGAGGGCACGGTAACGAATCCCGCAATCTGATTGGTTCTTAACGCGGTCCGGATATTCCTATCTCTGGCCACGGTCACGGTAACGGCGGAAACAGCGCGGATGAAATTGACGTGTTGGTCAATTTTCGTGAGTGAAAAGCGGTAATGATCACTCTTTGCCCTTTTTACACTTCCATCGACGATTAATCAACGCAAGCTTATCCCTATTCACTTTAAAATGGCAAGGAAAGTCACTGTAAGTAAATTCAATTGAGTATATTTTGAAGTTGTGAGAGTTTGTTCGGTTGTTTGTAGCTCGGCGCTGTAATGGCGCGTAATGCTGTGTCTCTCTCTGTACAATTTTAAGCAAAAATGAGTCAATTGCAGTCGAGTTTACCTTTCTGATCGTTATTGTATTTAAGTGAATTTCTGTGGAATACACTTAACGAATTTCCTCGCTTTCTGCTACTCAATTTACGGTCGAAAAGTCTGATTTAGAGTGATTCGCAATGACTGATAGAAATTGCTTTTGTACTAAAACTTTAAACTTTGCACGAACTTTCACAACGGAAAAACAGTTTTTGAGAACTTAAGTGGTGAACTAGATGCAACTAACATAAAGTAGTTCGAAATATATCTGTTCTTTAATACATCTTTCTTTGTCTAGTATCTGAGTTAGTCGCTCGTTCGTTCGTTAGACTCTTTTTACGAAGGTTTGTAGACGACACGTAAGCCAATTCAATGATGCGTATACAAACCCACTTGTAAACCATTTTACCTCAGGGAAAAAATAAATATGTTATTTGCCGGCTTAGGGTCGGTCCTTATAGCGAAAAACTGTGACCTTGGCCTTGAAAATGCTTTTAAGGCCTCGGTCACAGTTTTTCACTATACGGACTTCCCAGCCGGCAAATAACTATGTACTTATTGACTGAGTGGGAGGGCCGGACGGGAAAATATTTGGCTCGTCAGGACGTACGGACCGAGCGCAGCGAGGTCCGCACGTACAAATATTTTCCCCTCCAGCCCGACCTAACTCAGTCAATAAGCATTTTATCATATCACCACTTAGTGTTGAAAATTTTGAGAATTCTGTTTAAACCTAAATAGGATGCCGCGCAGATCTTGCGTCAACTGATCTTGCTAACGAAAAAACTACTCTTTTATAACGCTAGTTGGGTGTCGCAGCGCTACGCGTCTGCTTTCGCGACACCATGCTCAGAACTTACTAGAAAGACCTAGAAACAAGGGTAGCGTACACGCGAAACAAATACGCGTGAAAAAGCCTTAAATAACTGAATACACGTTCAAATAAACTTCCAATGACTAAAAAATAGTACCCTTAAGGCTACAAAGTATAGTAATTGAGCATAAAATAGCTTAAGGACGTTCGCGCGAACATTTTCCAGTCGATAGACTTTTTTCAAATTTTTACTGCAGTCAGATAATGAGTTACTTGTGTCAGAAATGCAAAAAAATTGGGGGTCACCGACTTCGTTTCAGAGATATAGCGTGCGGAAAACTGCCCTGATTTTGAAAAATTAGCGCACGTAATTCAGCGTGGTCTACTTAACAAATGGTAAACGCCATAGCGTGCACTATTGAGTTATGGATGCAAGCGGGAGGTTGCTAAGCACGAAAGAAGCGTAAGAGTCGCACGAGGCGATAGCCGAGTGCAACTCTAGCTTCTTGAGTGCTTAGCAAACCTCCCAAGTGCATCCATAACTCAATAGTGCACGCTTTGGCGTTTACCATTTGTTTTATAACATAACATTGAGACATTGGAACAACAGAAGTCCTTTTATTGAGCTACATCACAAAAAAATATTCGTGCAGTCTTACATGACAAGAGAAAACAAGCGCGCGAAAATTCATTCATGACAACTGACTGCACACCAGTAGCTCGATAAAGAGTTAGATTTTAATACTTTTTATTTTATAGAGGACCTCCCTGAAAACCACGTATTTACTTGACGGGCGCTTCCTCTTTAAAGATTGTTTTTATTATTATTATTATTATTATTATTATTATTTTTATAAAGTTTCATCTTCAGACAACTGTGAAGACAGTTTCGCATTTCTGGCAGAAGAACGTCGGCCATTACTTTGGAAAAAATGTCTGTCAAAAGATTTGCTTCGTAAACATTAGCACACACGTCAGCAGCGTACACCCATGGGCAAATAGTAGATGCTAAATTAACCAATCAGAGCGCGCGCTTTGCTTTAGTTATGTTATAAAGGGGTTTATAGCTAAAAATATCGAAGGCGAGTCAATGGAGGCAAACGCTCTTAGTCATATTTTGTAGAAGTGGGTCTGTTGCGTAAATAATTCCAAATTTTACCAGCGTTTTCACAAAACTTAACCCTTCAAGAGGCATTTGAAACCGTCGCACAGATAAACGAAGAGCTAAAAAACGGAATTCGATGGTGCATTTTGCAAAAATTCAAACTTCTAGTCGATAGATTTTCTTCATTTTTTCGCTAAACGTAGAAAATCGGTAGAGAAAATGATCCATCAAAAGAAAAATAGGGGTCACCGAACGTCCAAGATCGTTAAATCCAGGCAAAGCTCTAGCAATGGCCATCTGCCCTATCATTGTTCATTTTATTACTTAGCCTGCGCGCGCTCATGCATGACGTGGCAAGTGAACTTGCGTGCGCAGTAAGGATGCGCAGAAACAATTAGCGCGAACGTCCTTAAGGTGTCTCCACAGGGTAATCATTTATGGCGTTGCGCGCGCAAGTGTTATGTTTTGAATGCTGTTTTTGCGTTCCCTTTCACACACAGTCCTCTCAAACTTATTACATATAATAAGCAATGATTAAATAGTATTTTGCTATCATCTCTGTTAAAATTTTGAGATTTAGTCTTGAATTTTAAATGCCCAAACAAATGTGTTTTTTTACTGTTTTTATGGCTTTATTTGTGATTTTCATGAATTTCCTTCGGTGAAATCTTCCAAAATTTTTACATCACATCGCTTCCAGTGGGATACGAATTTTAAACACAAAAAAAGTAGGGTTTGTAAAGGCAGGTTTTTCGATATTTTCAAATTTATGTCTTTTACCGCTGCAAAAAATCTGGTCTTATAGATTTCCCTGATAAATGAGCTCTGACTAAAATAAAATATTTACTACCAATCTGCCAAAATTTAACGGAATTTCACCGAGGGAAACGTGAGAAAATTCACTGTCAGTTTTGCTTTTTGTGCTCATGTTGACGTAATAAAATATCGAAAAACACTGACGTTTTCCTTTGAGCGCGCGCAGATCACTTCCTCAGCACTCGTGCGATCGTTAAACTATAGGGAGCCACCTTAAATTAGAAACCCGTTGAAAACTTGCTAAATGTTGCGCGTGCAAATTTCTTGCAGAAGCGCGCGCCGCTTCAAGTGTCGTACATCGCGCGAGCACAACTTAACTGCTGTAGCTACACACAATTACAATTCATGCTAACGGGATTGGCTAACCTGTTTAAAAAGCCAACGGAAAGTTGATATAAAGCTGTCAAAAATAAGTCAAAACCATAAAAAACTTAGCGAGTGACAAAATTTCGCTTCATGCTTCAATAAAATGTCGGCGTCGTTTCAAGCTATTTGTCGACCTCTTGGATTCTCTTGAACAAGAGAGTACCAGCAACTGAATATCAATGACACCGATGTAGGTTCCCGAAAACAGTGCCTGTGTTTGCTGACTTTGCTGGCTTTGCTGTGTAGTGGAAATTCAAGCGAGTTTTATTATCTGGATGAATTGTAGAGGCCCTGTTAGTGAGGGCTTAGTCATCCCTCATCCTTAAAATTCTGAGGGGCAATTATCCCTTATCCCTAAAATTAGCGAGATTGTTATCCACAAAATTACTTATCTTTGGAATTTGACAATTGGTGGCATTTTTTAGTGTAGAGCGAACCGTTTCTTATTAGATAACCTAATACTGCATAATTATAAGAAAACTCTACAGTTTTACATGACGTTACCTTGGAATATTCTCCTCTCTGCAACTGATTACAGTACCTACATACCAGAGTCCTGGAAGGGTACCAGATCCTGTTAGACACTTTTAAACCGCTTGGTTCGTCGGCATTACTTAACTTTGTAGGACACTCAACTCGCAGAACACAAAGTTATCTCCTCGTCGTCGTAAGAATTACGTTGTAAACAAAGTCATAGGTTTAAATTTTATTTTCTCTTCTCTGTGATTCAGCCCGCCGCACTTGGAAAGTGATTAACAATTTTCTGTTAGCGGTTTTTAAGCAAGGACGGTCAAAAAATGATCCTCGTTTGGTTTGTAAGTGCCATAATTTACTTTGCATATGAATACCAAAAACAAGCTGCATACATGTGCATTTGTTTAGAGAACCGATAAGTTCACTAAATTCTCTGCACTCGTTGTCATTGATAATAGTGTGGTAACTGGCTTTCGCGTTTGTACTGAATGTCAGTGACCATTAGTAGAAGGCAAAATTGGAATTTTTTTCTCTAGCTGATCGCCTTCCTGATCTAGTTGAAACTTGCGGAGTGTCATCCTCTGGTTGAATCTCATGGTCCTCCTCCGAATTCCTAGTGTCCCCATTGTCGAGGGACTCCACTAGAAGACAGTAGTAAACATCATCGTCAAGAAAAATTGTATCGTCTTCTTTCTTATGTGGTAATAGATGTCCAACAGTAGCAATTAAATAATGAAAGAATGACAGATGCGAATGCAGCCATAACATTACTGGAAAAATGACCTGAAAAAATTTCAGGCTGTGAACGGAATTCGAGCCCACGACCTTTGCGTGTTCAACTCAATATATATGGAGATATGGAGCTGAACGCTCGAAGATAAAAACTAGCGAGACAATCTCAGATAGTGCAGAGTGCAATTTTACGGCTCTGATACAGTAGACACATAGGTCCTTACCCATGCCGTTCTCTCCCTTGGTAGTCAACTAGGCCTTTTCCCCTTGCAGAATATGAGCAGACAAAAACTTGATAAGACGTAATCTTAGCATTGTGTAAGTTTCATGTTTGTATTTTCTTTCAAGACCCAAAAATAACTAACAATTACCCGTTTGTCAAGAAGGCTTTGAATTTTATTGTGATGTTTTACGCTGATTTTTAGTCATTTTAAATTCAATATTACGCAGAAGTGGCAAATATGACAATTTTATTTTTCACACCAACGTATGTAACTTGATACTTTTGTTTTCCTCGCCGAGCTGTGCAACCTGATACCCTTGTTTCCTCAAAAATGTAAGAAAGATATGTATCGTTTTACTTACTGCTGGAGATAAATGGAATAACGCTAAATATCTCACGAAAAATCGAAGAGGAACGATTTTTGTTTTACTCCAAACGCAAATTTTCAGTTCACAGAAAAACAAGAACTAATCTAATTATCAAATAGTCAGGTCCGGTCACGGAATAGTTCGTTCTTATTCACGTCGAACTAAAATACAATGCTATTGATTAATACAACCGAGGAGCGTTTCAACGAGAAGTACTGAAGGTAGAGATCGTTACTTGGTCGAAATTATATCCTACATCGGTGAGAGAGTCACCTCATATTTGCGAAGTTTCTTGTGCCAGAAATTTATTAGTTTTATATGTAACTAACGTGGGAAAGTTTCGGCTGAATATGAACTTTTTGCTCCCTTCATAGAAGAGGAAATAGACAAGCCGCTAAGGAGAAGCATTCTTTATTTGAACTCTGGCAAACACGCAATAGTTATAAAACAACAGAAAAACTTCTTGAATCGAGCTAGAAGTGATTCCAGATGATACGCAGTCACAGTAGCGTTATTTGCAGTAAAAAAGGGAGAACTGTCGTTACCTGAAATACAGCTGCTATCCCCGGTCAGAATAGCTCAGTTCTCGCCCTCTTTCTGTCAAGCAACGCAACGGTGGCGTTGCGTGACGGAGAGAGGGCCATAACTGGACACTGAAGGCTAAGTTATCTGCGCATGCGTTTCGAGCAAATTGATTGGGATAGAATAGCAAGAGATTTGCGAAAACATATATAGGTTTGTGATGTTATCGAGCGAGTAACGTAAGTATGCTACTTTTTACGTAGTAAACAGAGGTACCTACCCCACCCCATTATTACAATAATTAATACACCGATTCCAGAAAAAAACCGGAAGTTGCACGGAAACGAGGCTTAATAGCCCTCGCGGTAAATTCGAAACAACATGGCGAGCGAGCAAGAAGAGCAAGAGCAAGTTGATCTCTCTCCTGAGGACATCCCTGGCGCCAGTGTTACCGCAGAACAAATAGGGAAATGGACAGTTAGCCAGTTGAAATTTTGGCTAAAATGTCGCCGAATAAATCAAAGTGGCAACAAAAAGGAACTTTTCGAAAGGTATTTTGTCATCCTTGGCATCCTTCGATTGTCTCTCTATAAGTTCTATAAACAACCTGTCCTCGCTATTTTTATGACCTATTAAAAGAAATTTTTGCTCACGGTCTTTTTAGAGTGAAGAACCTGAATGAAATGAAAAACTTAAAAATCTACGACCCTGACCCGGAGAAGAGTTTTACTAAAGCTAAAGTAGCAAGGTTGAAGCAAGAACATACAGACTTAAATGTTCCGGTCGATGTCGAGACTGTTCCAACCAACCACATTAACAAATTTCCCACAGCTGATTCGGCTTTCACTAACGACCTCAGCCTTCTCCCCAAGTTTGTTCCGACTGACACATTAATGCCTCTTAAGAACTGCGGAAAGAACACTAGCCGAAAATCAGAAGATACCTTTGTCGAATTTGCAAGTTCTAAAGCTCTTAGATTGCTCCCATTTGTGCACGATGTCCAAGTAACAACAGACATTTCAGAAGAACACATTATTTACCTCAGAGCACTTTGTTGGGCCTCCTATAGAAAAGCTGTCAAATATAAAGTAAAATGGTGGTTCAGAATAACGGCAACCCCAAGATTCTAGCTGCTGAATGCGACAAAATATGCCCAGCTGGGAAAAGTGGCTGCTACTGTCATGTGATGGCAGTGATCTGGAAACTGGATGAAATATTTAGGAAAAATACAGTTGAACAAGTTGACAACCGCAGCTGTACCTCCAAACCTAGAAAATGGGGAATTCCGGGGAAAAGGACTGTACAACATAATCCTGTGATGTCGCAGGAACTTTTTAAACCCCGAGATGTATCAGATACTTCAGGAAGAAAACGTAGGGGCGTGTACCCCATACTTTTTGACCCAAGACCATCAAAATTGCGTAAATTAGACGTAGAATCTGTCGGAATGTTAAAACAAAATTTACAAAAAGTGAACCCATCTGTTGCATTTTCAAAGATGATTCCTGATGTGAATGATATTGTACTAATTGACACAATAGTGGGAGAAGTTGCCAAGGGTTCCGTACTTCATGTACAACTTAAAGAGTTTGGAACAAGCATTCAGCCTAGGGCCGTCAGTGATACCTCTCAGACCTCTTCAAGTTCTATGTCAAGCTGTGAAAGTGAACTTAGTAATGTTGTCGAGAGAAGGGAGGACTTGAGACATCGTGAAGCATCTGTTACTCAGATAATACACCAGTGAAAGAGCATCCAATATCTCTTTCTGAAATAACAATAGGTGTGAGAGAGAAAAGAGGAATCTTTCCAAAACTGAAGAGGAAATTGTTAAGATAGAGTCTCAAACAAGACAACAATCTGCTTGCCAAGAGTGGTATGAGCACAGGTTCGGTAGATTGACAGCTTCAAAGAGTTACAGGGTGGGATGCAATCACAAAGCAGATACATCACGAACAAAAATTATCAAAGAAGTACTACACTATAACAGGGACTATCAGTCACAAGCCATGAAAGATGGCTTAGAGAATGAGCAACTGGTAATAGACAAGTACACTGAAATGATGCATGAACAGGGACATACAAGGGTGCAAGTAGCAAAATGTAGATTTTTTGTTGAAAAGGAAAAGGGAATTTTTGGGGCCTCCCCAGATGGTCTGGTAACAGACCCAAGTAAGAGCAGTCCTCATGGAGTCATTGAAGCTAAAAATGTCACCGTTAAGGATGGTGAGACCCTGAAAGATGCCCTTATACGGAAATCTATATGTATAATGTCTGATACTGGTTTGAAAGTAAACCAGAGTCATATGTACTTTTATCAAGTACAACAACAACTCTTTGTTGTGAACAGACTTTGTGGTGTCCTTGCTATACTTGGAAGTAATGGAGAATTTTTTCATGAGGAAATTGCCTTTCAGCCAGAATGGTGGAAGGAGAAGCTGATGAAAATTGAACAATTTTATGACAAATATATTTTATATGAGTTGGCTCACCCAAGGATCAGAGATGGCCTTACAAGATGGGATTATAGCTAATGCCAGACTAAATAATGTATTATTAAAGTACTAATACATTTTTGCAGCATCTGATAAGAGAGAATGCCAATTTCTGTTAGCTTTTCTCAGGTAATATAATGTTGAATGAAAATACAGTTAAAAAGAATTGGGAATCTATAAGACCATAGTTAAACCTCAATAATTCAATTGTACTTAAACGTTATTAGCAAAACACTGAACAAGAAGCCCTTCCTTGTCACACACTGAATGAAACTTGAAGCCATGTAATGCACAATTTCAATATGATGGGAATCACCATATATTTAATCATCACTGAAGAAAAATCCTGGACTTTGTTTACATTTATTACCAAATGACAAATTAAATCTTAGGTGCCATTAGTTAATTGTAAGATAACTTAGCAAGTTAAGGCAGGTTTCTGCCAGTTAACCAGCAAACCGCTCACTGCCCAGAGTCGATTGACAACTCCACACAAACTTAGTGGAATTACTCCATCAAATATATGCCATCCCTTTAATCTCCTAATAGCTCTTTCAACGTGTATCCTTACATTTGCAATTCTCATGGTTGAAAAACATTCTTCCTTAGAAAATTGTTCTGGTTTACTTTGTCGCTTAGGAGGGATGAAGAGTCTTACCTTCTTGCATGCCAGCAAATCCTGTATATCAAATCCTCGATCTGCCATGATCAAATCATTCTCTTCCAACAAATCAATTAAGGAACTACTCTTTACAATCTCCTTATCGGAGATACTTCCTCCCTAAAGGCTACTGACAAAGGTAATCCAGACATTAGGGGAAATTCCTACAAGGCCTTTCAATGTGTTGTGGGACTTGTATTCAGAGTACAATTCACTCTGCTTCTCCAGGTCTTGTGGTGTCTGATATTTTATCTCTGCGCAGTCTATTATGCACCTTATATTTCAAATTCACCATTGAAAACTTGAGGCAAATACTGCTTAATTTGTTCTTTGGAGGGCCATATGGGCAGGCTCCCCAACATCAAATACAGGAAATTAGCCCATGTAATAACTATATCTGACACTACTTGTTCTGAAATATTAAACCTAAAAGCCAGATCTCGCTCAAATAGACCTAGTCTTAAACGAGTTAAAAATAGCCAAAGTTCATCAATTGGCTGTAATGTCCTTCGACAACCAACATTGCTTCCGGGAAACTTCTTTTGTTTACCTCCCAGGTAGGGAAATTGATTTTCTACGTTGATCGAATCACTGTTGTCACGCATATAACTGTAATATGTCAAGTTACTGGCACTAGGCTCTACATATTTCTCAAATTCAATTAAAGTTGGATAGTCAGGAAATCCAGTATAAAACTTGATAACTTCGCTGCTACCTGAAATCTTTCCAGACCAAACCAGTCTTTCATTTTCTTTCTTCATTGCCTCTATCCACTCCTCAAGTGTCGGTGGGCCATAAACGACGGAATCATTCTGTTCGTTTGAACGATCCCTAATTTCGTACTGCTGCTCTTTATGCTGATGGGTGCTCACTTCTGATTTGGCGGACTCAGATGTCTCACATCTCGCCTGCGACCTTTTCGCTCTACACCGAGATTCTTCATGATCATCGACTTTTGTCCATGGGAAAACCGAGGGTACGGCTCCCTGTTTTAATGAACGTCTGTGTCCCGTCAGACTCGGTTTAAAATCAGTTGGCAAGAAGTGCTCGGAACAGCAAAACTTATTTCCTACCGTGGCAAAGTAGGCATCTCCCCGTTTCATCCCGATTTCCACGTTTTCCTTCTTTGTTTATCCGAAGGAGACTCATGGAATGATAAATCAGTTCGGTTCTCTCGGTGTATTAATTGAAATTAGTTAATTAAACAAACATTACAGTTTACACCTTATTGTGTTTTAATATTAGTGCCTGACCGAACAGCAGCCCCCTAAACCATCCGAATAGTGCACTCTGCACCAAAAATTTACATTGCGTATTAGCCAATCAGGACGCGCGCTTTTCTAAAGCTACGTTGTAATGTATTACCATGCACGCTTACGTATACTGAGTTAATAGCGCCACTTTGATCAAGCTATGTTGTAACTCGGTTTCACAGATCACATTATGTTCATGTAATTTGTTTTCATGCAAGAGTAGATCAACTTCTCCTGTTTTCAAGCTATATCCTTGTGGATTATTCTTGATTCAGTTTTTGTACCTGTATTTACATTATTTTGGGGACTGAAGTCATATTGTTTGAGAAGTTCATTAATCGCAAAAATGATGGTTTGTGATACAAATACAGAACATTTAGTTGGGTAAGCGGAGTTCATATTCCTTTGTTTGCATGACACAACTCACAAACCTTCACCACGCCGGACTCATCACTTTGTAAAGGATTTAATTCGAATTCATCTCTACAGTGTAATTACCTTACGATCGAACCAAAGGCTTACCTCAAGTTCGCTTCGAAACATGTTCGAACACGAGTATTAAAACAAACGAAGCCAAACAAATACCTCAAATACGAATTATTTTATTAAGAACATGATGTTTGACTTCTTTAGGTTTCTGCTTGCGTTGCCTGCCTGCTTGCCTACCTGTTAGCATGCCTTCGCGACCTTGCTTGTTCGACTTGACTAAAAGACCGACCAACCGATCGACGGACGGACACACCGACCGACCGACTGACCGACACACCGATCCAACGACCCACCGACCGACACATTGACCGACCGACCGACCGACTGAGTGATTAATGACTTAATTTGTCTCGCTACTCTTCCAGGAATTTCTTTTTAAAGAGAATCTACAGAGTTACGCAGAAGTCTGATCCAGTTTATGGCGATCGTTACTCTGTCGACGTGGAACTTGGTTTACAGCATAGCAAGAAATCATTCCGCTTGTCTGAACATGTCTATCAGAAGAAGGGAAGTGACAAGTTGTGTTTTCCAGAAGGAATCAACTGGAACAGCAAAGCCATGGTGTACTTCATACTTCCTGTCAAAGACCAGGGACGATGGGTCTATCATTTTATCAATGAACTCACTGTTGCCAGCTTATTAACCGGTGATACGAACTTTCACGTAGTTGTTGCCGACTTTGAAAGCCAGGATATTGATATGGCCGAAGCTTTTAACCCTTCTCTGTTCCGCAGCAGACACACCATTGTTAACATGACGGGTAAATTTTACAAGACACTCGCGCTAAACGAGGCTGTCGCGCGTGTTCCAAGCGAGCATGATATACTGTTTCTGTATGATCTTCATATCGATGTGCCCGTAGACATTGTGGGCAGCGTCAGAAAGGTAATAAAGTGCAAATGTAATTACGTTAGAGGCAGGCTCTGTAAGAGTCTTCAGCAATGTTAGCGAACAGTTCAAATGCGTGACCTAAGAGGGTACGAAAGCACGGCCCACTAGGAAAACAGAGAGGGGGTGGGAACCAGGAGTTGCCTCACTAGTGTCGTGTTTTCTCCAACGTCTCCTCCTCATGTCACGCTTTTTCAAGTTTTGCGCAGTGTTCGACGATCTTAAATACATACATACACGTATAATACTTTATTTGGTCTCGCAGGTTAAAATAATCTGGCAGCCGTTGGCTGATGTGGACCTGCGTTACTAATTTCTCCATTGTTAATAACTTCTCCATTGTTCCCTGAGATTGCTCGTAGTTTTTAATGGATTGATGAACTGAACTAAGACAGGGCGTTTTCGGTGTTTTCTGTGTTGAAGAAACATTTTACTTAGTGTGGATAAATGTTCCTAATTTCTTTAAGTTCGTGGATGTCGCATGGTATGGAGGAGGAGGCGCCTGCAAGAACATTTGCCTTCCACCAGGCTCCTCACGGTGAATGCAGACCTCAGCAAGTCAACTAAAATCACGTCTGACCATATCTACAGTGTATTGGACAACTGCTAGAGAACAAGTGTAGAACTGAAAGAGGCCTGTAGATAAGAATGCTGATGACGATGCTACAGGGCACTTGGAACTATCCCGCTACTGATTGGCTGAAAAAAAAAAATGTAATCATTGCAGATCTAGATCTCTCGTTAAGGAGAGCAGACGTATTAGAGGCTAGGGTACAAAGATTTTCGGACAAGCGTAAACTACAGCGATAGGATTTACTCTGTATGAGTCCGCTTGTTTACTGAAATGTACCAGTCAGATGGTGCTATTGTTGGGAGCCTTCTCTAGGTCCCTTATGTACTTTGACTCGAAATCGTTGTACCACTGTTTGATGCTCAACGTTATCTGTTTGTCATTCATCTTTCAGAACACCGTTGAGGGACGAATTGCCTATTTCCCTGTGGTTGGTCGCTTAGATTGTAGCAGCTCGTCTGCTGAACACAGAGGCTTCTGGGAGCTTGCAGGCTTTGGCTTGCTTGGTATATACAAGTCTGACTGGACAAAGATTGGAGGTAAGTGGAATTCAGTTTTTTTAAGAAAGTGATCAGAAGAACAACCTAATGATCTCGATGCCGGACAAAACTTGAACTGCAATATTACCACAATGCAAAGCCTCTTTAGCCGACTAACGAGATATGACAAACATGTTTTTCTCCTGATAAAGTTTCTGACGACGGTTAAACACTTTGTTCGCGGCTTGAAAAAGTTGATTGATTGATTGAATGATTGATTGATAACTTTATTTATACACGGTAAAAATTCCTTCAGCACAATTTAAAAGTATAATACCCAATTCTGCCTAACTGAATTAACTAATAATTAATATAGCATTATAACAATAAAAGCCTATTATTGCTATTATCAATTGAGCAGCCAATTAACTATAATTCACCTCAGTGGTCCCAATGTGTGTAGAATGATCACTATACTTATCTTTAGGAGACAACACACTACAAAAAAATCATACCACACAGGATTAAACCCTGTCACTCTTTGGATGTATTGAGTTTTATAATATAGATAGGACCCTGCGCACGCTCTGATTGGTCAAAAACCCATGTTTTATCAGAGTATAAAATATAGAAAAAGCGTGTTTTATTGATTTGCGCGTATAAAATCTATATCATAAAGCAAATAAAGAAGCCTAAGCCGTGTATTACACTGTGATAAAACACGACAGGCGTTTGAGAAGACGAGGCAAATGTAGAAAACAAGAGCCGCAGGCGAGTGTTTTCTACATTTCTCGAGTGTTCTCAAATATCTGGAATCCAAATTCAACCGTTTTTCTGCGTTCTGGTCTGCTTGTCGTACGTTGTCTTTGTTTTGTGGGCGTGGCACAGCGGAATAATGAACGAATTTACACAGTTCGATACTTATGCCACCTCGGACGAATTGCAAATTGAAAAAATATCACTTGCCCAAGGCCCCAGCAAAATAAAAGCAGGTTGGAGGCCGGGGGAGGGCGAGGTTGGGGGGGGGGGGAGGTGAAGGTGAAGGTCCTGGCAGTTTGTTGGTGTGCTTGCAGGAATGTAGAAAGATCTCGAAAATTTTCTTGCTGGTTGCTCAAAGACAGGATGTCAATGAAATTAGAAAATAAAAGTGCACTGAAAACAAGAAGTACTCTATGTAGGCATTGCCTTGTGCATTGGTTTTGGTTAAAGGGAAAAAATTGACATTTGATTTACTCCCACATTGCCTTTCTCCTACACGGCATATAAAGTGGATACTGATGAGCTGTTTATTGCAGCCTAACCAGGAGCCATAATCGGGAGTGGCGAGATTCTCTTGCAGATTTTTCACAGCGATGGCAGGGAATAAGACAGGGAATAAGAACCAGGGCTCTTATATGTAGTTCTATGCTCTGTGCTAATGGAAAAGGTGAGTTTTTCAGGGTCGAAAGCAAGACTTCAATTTCGTGCTGTGAATGAATAATATCCGCTCGCGCTAGTTGTACAGGTAAGATTTTGCGTTTGTTCTGTAAAGAAACGTTTTGTGAGAAAACTCTTTACCCCGTTATCGAGTTAATTTGTGAGTTTCCCAAGCAATGCTTAATCATAACTAAACCCTGTTTTTGACAGTTTCTTATTGTTTCTGTTTGTTTGGCGAGTTTGCAAAAGTTTTTGAAAGGAAAGTCTGACGCGTTATAAGTAGCTCATTTGCATAGTGCGAGCCGGTGTTTTCGATTGTCAACAAATCTTGACAAAGATTTCTTTCGTTGTCTTTTGTGCTGAGATACTGCAACAATTTTCATCAACGCCAAAAGGCTACTAAGATCATGTGTGTTTCTTTAACATTTTTACACTGCGAAAATAACATAGAAAAGGAGTTTGATAACTCAACTAACAAAATCGAAATCGTTCATTCGAGTTGATTAAAGGAAGCGTCATCGTAACTTTGCTGATTATTTCTGCTGTATTCACATATTTTCAGCTAAACTTTCAATATGTTCTCAAACATTTATCAACCTTAAACATATTTAATAACTATAGAGATATAGTATGAGTTTGATGAACGTTTTCACACGAAAGTGCGGAAGTCCAATTTGTCATGTTTTACTGACTGTACAAAACACGCATCGGCGGGCACTCTTATTCATCGACAACAGACACTTTATTGGATTTTTACACAAGCAAAACTAAGTAGCATCTACAGACATAAACGTTATTGTCACTTATTGGGCCTTGATAGAACATCAAGCGTTGCTTACAATTCAGGCGAAACTCAAACTTGCAATTATTTTGTTTTTACTTTTCGGTCGAGATAGACTCTGGCGAAATCCTCGCAAGCGTGTGGCAAGAGGAGGGAAACTTTGGAGCCCTGAAACAGTGCTATATCCAAATATATCCAACTGGGTTTTTGCTGTGTTATGGAAAAGCTGTTAATCTTCAACATATGTGAAACTTAGAGTGGAATGATGTGGAACTCTTGTTAAAGAAGCAGCGAAACACAACTTGGTCAGCGATATAAAGCGGGACATAACTAAATTCGACACTGTCTTACTTCTCCCAAACTGAAGCAACTTACGACGGAAATAATGAAGCAAAATTCCAACAGACATAAACGTATTGATTTGTGGGCCAAAAGCATCAAACATTTCGGGAATTTCGGACGCCATTTCCCCGCGCTATATCCGCAAAAATCCACGTAGCATGTATGCGCGTGTGCCGCACATGATGGCGCAATTTGTTCTAAAAATAGAAAAATTGTCCCATATCATAGGGACAGCCCCAATACTAGAAATAGCGCGCGCTTACGGTCTCCGTCCCCGATTATGGCTCCTGGCCTAACACAATAACACTGAACTAAGAAAACTCTTTTAGACACTTAGAGAATTTGCTTCCCTGCTAGCAGAGGCTCTTTTCCTGGTGTTCGCTGACGGGAGAAAAGAGACTTCTACCACGGGTCGAAAATGGCTATTTTGAGCATGCTCCGGGGCTTAGCGACCGAGCCATCACGTGATGTTCATAGCGCGTGACGAAAATAAAACCTTTCACTCCAACTGACGCGAAAAACCCACGCAGATGGCGCGTTATGTCTCACACCCCGGTTAACTCACTGTGTAGGAAACGGAGGAAAATATCGACTAGATCGCCAAAACGCGCTTAAAAAAGTACAAAAATCATCTAGAGATAATTGTTGTCTGATCTGTGGTATTAACTTCAAGTTATCTGGACAGGAAAGCTTTTCAACACAACCACATCTGCAGAACTCAACGAAAATTTAACAGTCCTTCTCGGAGAGTCGCCAGATTTTTCCTTGTCATCCCGACGGATTTTCAAATGCTGTAAACGAAAGGTGAACTCAGTTATAAAGAGAACATTGATTCTCGAACAAGACAAAACATTTCTCATCGACAAACAACCACAACAAAGTGGGTTAGATGGCAGAATTTTCACCTTTTCCGTTCGTGCAACTAGTACAGCAATCTGGTAGATGAGAGTTTTCCCATGCCCGGTCGACAAGCACGCAAACGTGTCTCGCCCGTTTAAAAGGGCCTTGAACTGCTCGTCACCCCATTTTTTTTTTAATCTTTTCATCGTCGAGGTTATCCACAACGGAAGAAAGCAAACTTGTGACTCTTTAAGATTGAACTCTTTCGAGCACGCCGATGAGCACGCCATGTTTACACTGTGCATGGGCTCAATAAATAACAGCGAAATTAATGTAAAGAAATGCGCGAGACGCAACGGCTTAAGTTGCGGTCAGCGAATAACGCAAGGAGCATGCGTTTTAAATAGAGCCGTCCAAGACTGTGGACGGCGGTTAAATTAAAGCCATTTTCGACCCATGGCAGATGTCTCTTTTCTCCCGTCAACGAACACCCGGAGAAGAATCTCTGCTAGCAGGGAAAGAATTTGCTTGTATGAACATTTAGTTGTACAACTCTGATTTATTTTTGCTCTGTTTGTCCAAAGGAATGAACACCGAGAAATTCAAATACAAATGGGGCGGGGAGGACTGGGATCTACTGGACCGTGTTTTGAACGCCAAGTTGGAAGTGGAACGAATCAAGTACCCAGGCCTCTATCATCATTATCACAGTAAACAAAAAAAATGGAATTAAAGATATTTTTTATTTGTTTTATGGAATCTACACGAGATCATGATATGGAAATAGAAAAAGAAAATGGATCTCTTTGTTATTTCACCGCGATTTAGCCGTCTGAAAATGTGAGATTTTACCTCCGGTTAGGTCAGAAACCGCAAGGGGTTACGACCTGGGACTAGTCAGGCTGTGACGTTAAAACAAGAACGTACTTCGACATATTTTTCCAACCAAAATAATAGAAACGAAACAAACAAAAAAAATAAATAAGTGAAATAAACTAGGAATTAGGCAATCAAGCGTAATTCCAATTTTGATTCAAATTTGTAAACATTCACCATTATTACGAAAGATATATAGACGCGGTGTAAAAACAACGATATCCATTTTCTCTTTCGATTTCTTTATTATGATCTCGTTTAGATTCCATAAAACAAATAAAAAGTATCTGTCACAGTGATACACTTTTAAAACGCTTGGTGTAGCCGCGCCTGGAGTGTTTGTAGCGTGCCTCCTATGCGAAGTTGCTCTACCTGGCCTACGTACCGCCTCACCAAGTTGAAAAATATCGGTTTAAATTCTCACATCATACTGCGACTACTTAACGGTTTTAAAAGGTGTTGTGTAAGGTTTAAGATTAAAGATTGTAAATATCGCTTTCTTTTTTTTTAAATTTAACTTTATTTGTTTTCTGCACTACTATAATCAATACCTTTGCGTCGCCATGTTATATTCTCCATTGTTACATTCAGTACTAGTGTAGATGTATTATCTCAATAAAATGGTCGTAAAATTACATGCAACTATCTTCGATGTTTCTTTCCACGAGCCAGATATGCTACCAAACAGTTTTTTATCTATCGTTTGAGTGCCTTTTGAGTTGTTGGTAGCATAAAGCCAGTCAATTGCTAAGGTCTTTACAAAATTAAATTGACAGATAGTAAATGTATGATCAATATTGATTCTTGCTCACCACTGTAGAGGCATTCGTCATCCGTTTAATACCATATCAATAAAGGTTGTCTTTGGTGACTTTAGTTCTATGGATTAATTTAAACTGGATTTCCTTCCACTTTGTCCACTTGCAGATGTTTTATAGCGAGGTTTTTCGAGGCATACCCATCCAACTTCATTGTGTTATTCCATCTCCTTGGGCCAGACTGGCTAGCCGTGTGAATATCAGTTTGAAAAAAAAAAAAACTAAATGCGACGAAATCTGCATTAGACTTGATTCCAGTCACTCTTCAAACAGGATCACACCACAAGCTTATTTGTGTGAATTCATCTGAGACCATCGTGGTCATGAGGTAGCCAACAAATATTGTCTTGTTGATGGCAAATTTACATCGGTTCCTCTTTCTAAGCAGAAATGTCTCAACTTTCACTTCATAGCAAATATTCTCCTAAAACTTTGCCAGGCAGCACTCACCAGGCTCACTTCCAGAGTCAAAACTATCACCTTCAATAGGGGAGAAGAGGGTCTCGATGGGGTGGTGGCTTTTAAGGCCAACGTTTAATATTTTGGCTTTTTTTTCGGCCAACGGTTAATTTATTTCCCTTAAGATTAACAAAAATCTTACTAACTAACTACCATCGATAAAAAAGTTAAAAATATGTATTGACCCAGACCATTTCGGACATGGCGTTGAACAGCCGGACGTCATAAATGTTCATACTTCCTGAAGCATGCATTAGGGAGTTTACGAAACCACGACGGCAACGGCAACGGGAACGTCACTGAACAAAAGAATTAATAAGCAGAACAATGTCTGTGCACGTGCGTTATAATTTTTGGTACATTTCTTTGCCGTCCTCTGCAAAACAACAACGTGAAATGACCAAATTTTGCGTTGCCTGCAGAACGTGAGCCACGACGGCTTATATTTTAAATTTTTATTTCAAATTTCTCGCTGTGTTCCGGATTTAGTTTTGCGATAGTTTTGACAGTGATAAACAAAGTAAATGACTTTAGAGTATCGCGAGATTCGTAGGTAAAATATAAATCCATTTTTTAATGGACGTTGTCCTCGGCGTCGCCGTCGTGGTTTCGTAAACTCCCTATTGTCATAACAGTGACGCGATGAAGCGCGAAATTTGAAAGCGAACAATCTTCAGTTTAGAAGAGATGGCGTCAAAAATGGGCGAGAACCTCACTTTAATTTTCGTTTTAAATGACTCTAGGTTGAAAAAGTCCACACTTGTAGGCTGCGAAATGAAGACGAAATAATACTTATTTAATCGAGACGCCCAGGAGACATAAACGACACGTAAAAACTATTGGAAATTTGAGTCAAATTGTAAATGATTTTATAGTCATTTTAAATAAGATTTCAAAAATGCTCTTTTTCTATCTTAAATTTTTAGTTTCTGGTCCAACTTTTTATGAACTTGTAACTTGCATAAGTTTCTTTTTAAAGCAAATTCAGATACTAAGCTGAAATGTCAAGAATAACAGAAAGGGATTTTCTTGAAATTCGTGTTCCCTGTATTTCGTATTACATAATGATCCCCTTTGCTCATTAATACGCATATATGCCGCTTCTCTGAGTTCATGAATCTTGCTTTAGCACCACTTTCACTGTTCCCTTGGGTGTTCAGTAATGGTTGAAAGTGTACTTTTCAGTCTGCCCGATTTTGCTGCGATCTTTAACCAACATTTGCGATTGCGGCCGACCGTCAAACTTGGAAGCTATTATCAGAGTGACCAAATTTATTTCAAGTGGCACTCAGAGTACGGCGTCGTCCTGTGCAGATAGATATTTGAAATTGTAACTAGCTTTGCCCGTGTTCTGAGTAATCTTTCACATTCTGCTCAGAGGGAAAAGCGAGATAAGCGCTGGGAAATTTTTCTCGAGACGGCTACTGAAGCCTTTTGAACTACTGATTAATTTTTGAGCTTCAGTGAACGCGTTTATCGTTGTTGGAATTAGCCTTTTGAACACCGATTTGAATGAAACATTTGCTTATTTGTCGAACAGAAAATAAACATAAATCAGAGTGTAAGACTTGGATCAACGATATGTCACTACAATTTGTCCAGCACCGCATAAAAGGAAACTATGATAAGTCGGTGCCTTTCCAAGGACTGTTAAACAGCACACATTTGCGAGTCTTTGCAAATTTCTCGATCTGCTTACAATGGCTGGGGAGAGACATAAAGCGTACGGATATCACAACACTGAAAACTTATAGCGCTCGTTTCTTTTCTGTGCAGAATCTCTTACGATGCTGGTTACTCTAAATATGATGTAAATGGTGAACAACTAGTTTGTCTAAAAGACATAATTATATCTTGCAAGTGAAGAATTATTGTTGACTATAAAAACGCAAGAACAAAAGGATCATTCAAGTGTTTTGTTTGTCATTCGCGCGTCAAAGCGTACGACAATTTGAAATTCTCTTAGAGTGATTTCAGTTCTACATTATAGAACACAAGTAATTACGATTTTCACCAACTTCCAAACTTGAGCGGGAGAGCGCACTTAGTCTTCGGTTCGCGAGCGCATTTAACTGCCAGTATTGTGCAAATAATTAAGATACAGGGTTAAGTACCAAATGATCATATGATGGTAACAAGTAAAGCTTTTTGAAGCGATCGAGATTTCGCGGAACTCTATTTTCTGTTGACTGCTTGTAAAGTTGATGGACCGGTCTTCGCAACCGCAAGAAATTATGGGTAAATTTGCATTTGTATGGATAAACCGCAACCAATTACAGTTCATCGAAAATCCACGTGGGAGCTCCAGTGAGACAAAAGTAATTTATGCCAGTAAGTAAGTAACAAAGTTATACAACGCTTACGAGTGGTATACCATGGAATATCACTCGAATCACTTGTATTTTCACGGAATACTCACAAGTCTTTATTATTTTACACCATGCCATAGAAAGACAGTGGCCAACACAGTCAATGCAGCTGGCGATGGAAAGATGGGTGTAAGCAGTATGAGTTCTGAAAAACCCATTTCGGAGAAACTAATAAATAGTACTGTATTGTATTGTATTGTATTGTTAGCGTTTACAAGGAAAATAGTGTAAAGTATTGCACGGACCTCGCCTTACAGATTGCGTGCCGCGTTTAGCATATGCTTGAGTTTTCATTCTGTGTAATAGACCATTTTACAGTTGTCTGCTCAGTGACCTGGCCTTTGTATGGCAGCGAGGCTTGAGTTGACCTTGTTTTGATACAGACCTCACTGCTTTTGTTGTGTAAAACAAGTTGTTCTGATGCTAACTAGCTGCATTTACATGACAAAAGCAGTGAGGTCTGTATCAAAACAAGGTCAACTCTAGCCTCGCTGCCATAGAAAGGCCAGGTCACTGAGCAGACAACTGTAAAATGGTCTATTACGATACGGGCCTAAGCCAACTATTCATTCGGCATATTCATATGAAAACATAACACTGAAAAACTGACATTTCAAATTAGTGTCACGTTTAAGGGCCCATTAACTGATCTTTTTGTAGACTGCGAGCAGTCTCTCTTTTCCTCGAAAACCGCGGGGAAGAACGTAAAACAAGTAAGCGTGCTAGCATGACTGTGAGGGTGACGTGCGAGCAGCGATGCCGCGAGTCGCTAGTAGCGGGGGCGTCGGAAGACGAGCGAAAAGAGAGACTGTACTGGTTTCATACAATGATTTGGATGTTGCTTTGACAGGTCGCATCAATGACACCTCCGCCCTGTTTTGAATATGGCACTCCGGTGTCTAATTCCTACGTTTTTGGTGTCAAATAAACAATCTTAGGGACTTTTGAATAAGTACTTTCATCTTTACTGTTCTGAGAGTTCGTATGTAAGTTAGTTCGCGAAGTTCGCGAAGGTTTTGTAAGAAAGTTCAGAGAATTTCGAAGGGAACGTAGATTGAGACGTGATGCGTAGAAACCCATATTAAGGTTTAGAATATTGTACGACGCTGTGAAACTCTGAGGCAAAGGTCAAGATTAAAACGTGGAGTTTTCAAACACTGCTTTAACAATAATGACATATGGTATTCTCATCAAAGGCGAGGGTAATGAACTGCCAAAAAATCGAAACAACATTATGATAGAGCGATTTTCAATTGATTGTAGTAAAAACAAAAGCAAACCAATTACGCACCAATTAGAATACTCAGTCAATCTCAAACCGTAGTAAAAACCAAAACAAAAACCAAAGTGATGCCTGATTACTTTCGACACTTAACTGAAAACCGCCCTAAAACAAAGGACGGAGAGACAATTGGACAGGGAAGGAGGTGGGTTGAAAAGGTTGAGAACAGAATGTCCAGCAGACTCGAGCCTAGATCAGTGAACGCACTTGGTGATAAGAACCCAGAGGGGATGTTCATTTTTATTTTATTCTCAAGCATCTGAGCGGACCGGATTCCTAAATCCTCGAATTTGATTGGCTAATCATACGCACGTGATCTGTCCAGCTTTTTACGATACGGTCCACGGGCCGGATTCTTTCTTCGCAGCCTAAATTTCGCTCCTAAAAGTTGGCGGTAATCGTCAATCTTTTGCGTTTTTTACACGTCCATCGACGATTAGTCAACGCAGGTTTATCTCTGCCCACTTTAAAATGGCGAGGAAAGTCACTGTAAGCAAATTCAATTGAGTGTTTTGAAGTTGTGAGAGTTTGCTTGGTTGTTTGTAGCTTGGTGCTGTAATGGCGCGTAATCCTGTGTTTCTCTCGCCATCATAAAATTTGAGTCAATTTCAGTCGAGTTTACCTCTCTGATCGTTGCTGTATTTACGAGAATTTCTGTGGAATACACTTAACGAATTTCCTCGCTATTAAATTTACGGTAGAAAAGTCCCATTACAAGTGATTTTAAAAGCAACGACTGACAGAAATTGTTTTTGTAGTAAAACTTCAAACTTCGCACGAAATTTAACACCACGAAAACAACTTTGGAGAACTTAACTGGTGAAATAAATGCAACTAACACAAAGAAGTTTGAAAAAAATCTGTTTTTTAATACATCTTTCTTTGTCTACTATCTTAGTTAATCGCTCGTTGCCGAGATTTTTTTACAAATCGTTAGTAGACGGCGCGCAGGCCGATTCAATGACAAGAGTTGCGTAAACAAACCCATTTGTAATCTGTAAAACCAATTTACTGCAGGGGAAAAAAAAATAAACATGTTATTTGCCGGCTTATGGTCGGTCCGTATGGTGAAAAACTGTGACCGAGGACGGTCACAGTTTTTCACCATACAGACCTCCCAGCCGGCAAATAACATATATATCATTTTAATAATTAGAATTGTCAAGCTTACACATGTCTTCGTGTGGATGTTGTTACTTTGAGTTATTATAAAGTAGCAACAATAACAGATTTGATTGTTAAAAAGGTGCGATCAGCTCTTTTCAGCTGTGACGCGCATGACAAATGGGTTGCCCGTTACCTTCATTAATCCTGGTTCTCACTACGACATGAGCACAAGAATGATGAGTATAAAATGTTTAAGCAGGCAACTGCGAACGATGATCCTGCTGGGATACGTTGGATCAATAGTGATCTAATCGGCTTCACATAGAAAATGAAGAATATAAAAGCAGGAACCGGTACAACGTAGGATTATTTTTTAAAATGTATACTATATTTCGGCTGGCCAAACCAGCCTTCTTCAGGTACAATAGAAATTTCACATTGGAAAGAGTGCATTTGTTAGTGATCACGGCATTTGCGTAACCATCATTCCTGTCAAATTCACGAGTTCGCTCATAGAGCACTTTGATTATTGTAAAAGGCTCTCCGTCTCTGCTCGTTTCTGTTTTGTTAATATATTTTGACTGTGCTACGTTTGATATGCCACAACAAGCATTTTAACAAATGAAAATGCTGCACTCCCGAAAAAAAGAAAAAAAATGGTTTCACCTTTACCTCCCCATGATGCCATGTCTCAACAACGGCCATTTTGCTCTGTTCTCAAGGTGGCCGGCAATGAGGGGAGGTTCGACCGAACTTCACGATACCTGATACCTTGCTCTTGCCGTCACGTTTGCGGTTCACTTTGCAGTCCGCGGTTCATGTTGCAACCTCAAGACCCACCTCTTGCACTAACTGATTTGCGGCAGCATTTCGATTAAAGACTACAAAATCGTTACGAACTCACGTTAAGGCCATGACTTATGTTTTCTTTCAGCGTAAACTCCGTAAGTACGTTCGCGCGAAAATGTTCTACTCGATAGATTTTCTTCAAACTTCTACCACGGACACATAATGAAATACTTGTTTAAGGAATGAAAAAAAAAAAAAAAAAAAAAATTGGGGCCCAAGGACTTCTTTTCAGAGATAAAGCGTGTAGTCTGATTTTGAAAAATTGGCGCGCCGTAAATCAGCGTGATCTCCAGGGTTTTTATCTTAAAATATGAAAGATGAATCAATGGAGACAAACTATCCTAGTAATATTTTGTATAGGTGAATCCGTTCGTTAAAAATTCCATATGTTGCCAACGTTTTCATAAAACTTAACTTTTAAAGAAGCATTTGAAAACGCCGCACAGATAAACGAAGAGCTAAAAAAGTACGCAATTCGATCATGCATTTTCAAAAAAATTCAAACTTGTAATCGATAGACAATTGTCAGCGCATGCTCTCGCTAAATCAACCAGAGCGGATCGATAAAACCGGGAACATGGAACATTCCGGAACATCCTGGAACATAAAAAATTATGATATTTATGTGAAAAATATGTAAAATTAAGTAAAGAAATAACCAAAAAAGATAGTTAAAGAAAAAAATGATAATTAAAAAAAATAAATCAATTACTGTTCGCGGCCCAGTGTAAATGCCCCTTCATGTTCATGTTTACAGGCAATAAAGTGCGATAACCTGTCGTTCAGCGTATTTTAATCGGGACAGGATCTGAAGGTTTGTGATGGAAGTAAATTTATGGTGCAGAGCTGTTGTAAGACAAGCAAATTCCGTCTGGCAAGTCAGAAACTCATCAGTACTCGAGTAATTCGAATTAGTTTAGACAAGTAACTATATGCCGTGTAAAACCATGGGAAATCGTGTATACGCTTGTCTTTGACGCAATGAATTGAATAAAGAAATCAGAAACTTATGTACAGTAGATTATTTACAGTCCTATATTTTTCGGTCTACTTTAAGAGTTTGAACACCATTATCATGGCTTTCTATAAATGAAAGAAATAAAGGAAGAGTACAGTAGCCCCTTCTTGTCTTGTCTGTCTTGATGTTTCTCTTGACCTCTTTGTTGGCTTCTGCATACTCTTTTTGTGCCCTTGCCTTTTCCGCTCTGCTCTGTTGTTCAGTATAGCTTTCTTCCTCCTTCTTGACTCGATCTTCTTTAATGTCTCGGCTGATTTCCACTCCTTGTGCTAATGTTTCCTAAAGCCGACTACCTCTTCGCATGTGGAGTTTAACCTCTTTAAAATTGCTCCACTGATGTTCCATGGGTATGTCGTCCTCTGCTACTAGGGACTTTAAGCAAAGACAACGCGGACGGCGACGGGAACGCCACAAGATCAGGGAAAAGCCAAAAGGTCCACTGCGCATGACTGGCGGGAAACAAGTTGACGTTCTGCGTTCGGGCCCGACGTGAGTGAAGCTCATTTCGCGTTGTCTGAAAACGTGAGTTTTTGCTTTCGTTTCCTCTGCTGTGTCAACGCTAAATAACCCGTGTTACTAATTTCGAGGAACTTTAATGCTTGTTTTCTCTTGCCATGTGAGATATTTCATTTTAAAGAAACGTCGAGAAATCTGAAGCGAACTCAAGCCAGTCGGCGAACATGTGAGTACCGTGAAATATCTTTTTGAACGCTAATGTAAATAAAGACAACTTACACGGATTTCAATCGAAATTTTTCCTTTCGAGAAGTACTCAAATGTCAAATGGCTCATCATGGTGAAATTCTAACACACTTAAAAGGGTAGACACCATTAAAACTTGCTTAGCTGTTTCGATTTTCAGTCCTAAGATCAGTGGTTTACTTAGATCTTTATCAGTCGGCACACTGATTTGTCGCGCCAGTCTGATTAAACATCTGCTGATAATAAGTTCGTTTACTTCATCGTACAACTCAGCGAGAAGGGGCAAGTTGCGTTTGTGGAAGCGAAATTCGGACCGGCACTCGTCGTCTTCAAACTATCGAAGTTAAAATCAGGAAAAGAATCATAAGGTTGGTCGAGATCATTCGACCGGTTTAAATCGTACAAGAGTAGAAGTTTGTGATCGTTTAAAACACCTTCATCGTGGATTATCAAGAGTTGATTGCGAACTTCTTTCAATGAAGTGATCCTAGTTCATCCTGATAAACAGAGGACGAATATCGATAATGTCAATAAGCTTGACAGTGCGGAAACCGCGGTTTCCGACGGTGCTGCTTAATGTTTGTCAATTCTCGACACAACGGCGTTCTCTCCCCAGCCCTTACAGGTTTCGGCGTTCCCGTCGCCGTCCGCGTCCCCGCTGCTTAAAGTCCCTAATAGTTCTTGCAGAACTTGAAACTTGTTGTAAAGTCTGTTCTGGTACTCTCCTCTCTCCTCATTATCTCTTAGGAGGCTTACGTTGTATCGCTGTCTTCTGGTTATCACACCGGGGTTCGTCTTCAACTTCAGCTTCACTCTAGTAATCACCAGATGATGGTCAGAAGCTACGTCAGCGCCCCTCCTCACTCGTACATTTGGAGAGATCTTCTGAACTTCTTGTTGATACATATGTGGTTTATCTTGTTCTCTGCAGTAGAGTTGTCAGGAGATACCCAGGTTACCTTATGTATCCTTTTGTGGGGAAAGATGCTACCTCCAATGACCAGACCATTCAAGGCACAAAAGGCGGTAAACTTTTCACCATTATCACTCATCTCACCTAGTCCATGCCTGCCCATCACCTCCGCTTAGCCGGTGTTGTCCTCTCCGATCTTAGCGTTGAAGTCGCCCATCACTATGGTAATGTATTGTCAATGGGCAGTTATCTAAGACACTCTGGAGTCGTTCTTAGAACTCATGCTTATCCTCTTCGTCACTGTCATTTGTAGGAGCATAGCGCTGTATGATGTTGACCTTGACTTTCTTCTGTTTTGTTCTAAATGCAGCTTTGAAAATCCTTGGCCCATGTGATTCCCATATCATAAGTGCCTTCTAAGCTGATCTAGACAACATCAGAGCTTCGCCTTCAGTATGAGGTGCATCTTCTTCGTCATGTCCAGAGAACAGAATCATCTCTCCACTTATCAATCTTTTCAGACCAGATTGAATCTATCTAGTTTCGCTGATTTCGAGCATAGCTGTGTTGTACCTCTGCATCTCTGCTGCTATTTCTGCGGCCTTCCCGTTTTGGAACATAGTCCTCAAGTTCCATGTTCCCATGGTGGTGTCTCTGGAAAGAGAAAGGCGGTCTTCGTCTTGTGGCTTCCAGATACCTCAAGCATTCACTACTTGACTTCATTCTTCTTCTAACTGAGGATCCTTCCTCTCCCAGATAAGGAATCTCTTGTAAGGTCTCTCGTTGGTGTTTCTGCAGCTAGACTTGTTTTCCGCGTTGAGAAAGCTGGCCTCACGCCCAACCCGTAAACTGTAGGTCCAGGGTGCTGTTTTATCAGACCCTCTCCCGCAGACCAATCTGGCATGGTCGAACCTGCCAGGAGCATAAGGCTCACGCCGGTATACCTCTGAGGGTCGCAAGGGCAAGCAAGCTTCCCCGCCACGACAAGGCAAAGCACCAGGGGAAGACAGAACTACATCAATAGCCTGGCAGAGGAGACAGAAGAAGCCGCTTAGAGTGGAAACATGAAGCAGCGGTATGATACCACCAGTAAGCTGAGCGGTAAATATGGGAGACCGGAAAGACCAGTTAAGGACAAAGATGGGAACACCGTCATTGGAAAAGAAGGGCAACTCAACAGGTAGGCGAAGCACTTCGAGGAACTGTTGAACAGACCTACCTCTACTCTACTCGGACCTTTCAATTAACTGTGAGAAACCGAGTCGGGATGAGATCAGGAGAGCTATTATGAAGTTAAAGAATGGCAAAGCAGCAGGAGCGGACAACCTTCCTGCGGGTCGCTGAAGGCCGACATAGATACCACAGCAGAGATGTTATACCCCCTGTTTGCAAGGATATCGGAGGATGAAGAGTTACCAGCTGACTGAAGGAGTGTCATCTCATTAAACTTTTAAAGAAGGGTGGTCTCAGTGAAAGTTCCACCTACAGAGAAATTACTTTGCTGTCTGTGCCTGGAGACGCTTTCAACAGGATCATCTTGGAAGAGTGAAGGACACTGTCGATTCCCAGCTCAGCGATCAACAGGCAGGATTTAGGAAAAACAGATCTTGCACCGATCAAACAGCCACCCTCCGAATTATCGTGGAACAGTCCCTTGAGTGGTATTCCTCGCTGTATATCAACCTCGTTGATTGTGAGAAGGCATTCGACAGTGTGGATAGGTAGCCCCTGTGGAAACTACTATGGCACAATGGAATACCTACCAAGCTGGTTCCCTGATTAAGAGTAATTATGAAGGAATGTCCTGCAAAGTGATACACGAAGGGCAGTTTTCCAGACAGTTCCAGGTCCAGACTGGTGTCCGGCGAGGCTGTTTACTGTCCCCTTTCCTTTTCTTGCTGGTCATAGACTGGATCATGAAAATGACAGCGAAGCAGAGAAGGTATGGAATCCAGTGGACATTCTAGTTCCAGTTAGATGACCTGGATTTTGCGGATGATCTAGCCTTACTTTACCGCAACCATCAACAAATGCAGGACAAGACAACTAGCCTGATGGACATCTCTGCACAGGTAGGCCTTAGCATCCACAAGCACAAGACCAAAGTCATGAAAGTGAATACAGCCAGCACCGAGCCTGTCCTGCTGGAAAGTAGTCCACTAGATGAGGTAGAGTCGTTCACTTACCTCGGCAGTATCATCAATGTACAGGGCGGTAGGGATGAAGATGTCAAGACTAGGATTGGCAAGGTCAGGACAGTTTTCCGACAACTTCAAACAATCTGTAAATCCAGAGAATTGTCCCAACGCACCAAGATCAGGATTTTCAAATCAAATGTAAAACCAGTTTTACTTTATGGTGCCGAGACATGGAGAATAACAAAAGCCACCGTCACCAAAGTAGAAACTTTCATCAACAGCAGCCTCCGGAGAATCCTAAAGGTGCACTGGCGAGACAAGATCAGCAATATCAGCCTGTGGGAAAGAACACAGCGGATCCCAGGAGAACAGGCAATGGGAAAAAGGAGATGGGGATGGATAGGGCACACGCTGGGGAAGCCAGTGGCTAGTACCACGGGACAAGCCTTGTCTCCTTCTTCTTGCCTTGGAATCCCCAGGGTAAAAGGAGAAGAGGTAGGCCCAGAAACACCTGGCGCCGAGACCTCCTGGCAGACGCCAAGAGGATGGGCATCACCTGGAACCAATTAGAGGCAAAGGCACAGGATAGGGGGCTCTGGAGGTCTCTCGTCGACGGCCTATACCCCGGGAGGGGTGATAGGGTTAAGTAAGTCAGTCAGTCAGTCAGTAAGTAAGTACAGCAGCCTCTTCCGCAGGGACGGGTACTCTCCCCAGTTTTCACTCACAATGAGCAAAACAACAGCATCAAAACAATATGGTGGAAATCGAACTCTTCAATCACACTGTAAAATCAAGGACCGTCACGTGATTTAACTGGTAGCAAACAACTGGCAGGAAGTGATTAGTGGGGATAGCTTGTGCATTTCCTCCCGACATCGCTACTTAAAAGGTGAAAGTTGCAAGCCTCCACTCATTCTAGTCATTTCGCATTTTTTCTTTTTCTTTTTTTTTACAAATCCGGAGCTGAAACCAGTTAATTAATTAATAATTTTTTTTTACTTATTGGTCTTTCTAGGTTATTTCTTTATTTAATTTCATGGGCGTCGATAAAATCAGGAACATAGAATATTCCGGAACATCCCGGAACATCGAATAATTATAATAATTATGAGAAAAAAATATGTAAAATTAAATTTTCAAAAATTGAATTTAACAAAAATAAACTGGTATCAGCTCGGAATATATATTTTTTAAATTTAATTGATAAATTATATACATTCAATACACACTTACATACTTACTTTACAAAATTACATTATTTACACCACTTACATTGTAATACTCAATTACAGTACACTATTTACATCATTGCAATAGAAGTCGCTTACAATTTCATACCTTATTTTTAATGCCTACTCTACAGGTTACTTTTACTAATAAATGTACAATATTCTACGTATACTATAATTAAATACTTACATTGTTCAGTTTTTTCCCTTATTAATTTATTTACTTATTTATCTTTTATGTTCTGTTGCACAGCAGACAAACAAAAAAAACAAATAACGAAATTAACATGTACAATTAATCAGCTCGGAATATAAAAAACAAAACAAAAACAAAAATTTAACCAGAAAAGGAAAAAAAAGAACAAAAAAATGAAAATGACTGCAATGAGTGAATGCGTAACTTAGAACACTAATCCATTCCTTCCAGTCGTTCACCATCAGTTTAATCACGTGACTGTCCCCTATTTCCACATTTCGTTTTTCATAGAAAACCAAGATGGTGGCGTTCGAACTCTTTAATGAGACCGAAAAATGTGGGTACACGAGTGTGATTTTTTATTGCGTCAATTCAAAAATATACACGATTGCGATTTCTCACGAAGAAATAGTTTCTCCATCAGATAGATATAGAAACTCTTCGGTATTGAGTTTCTTGGCTAAGTCTAAATTAGTTCGGACTGCTCGAGTTCTGATGATTTATTAATAATAGCTTGCTTGTTACTCGTGCTTCTGTTGATCGTTTATGTTGAAGAGACTTTAAGTAACCGTGACACGTTGTATGACATAAATATTTTAGTGTCATTCCAGACATTTCGTACTTTGAGCCGTTGTCTCGTCAGCCGTATCGAGATCCTGTCCTGTAAACATCAAAGAGTATTAAAGATGGAAGACCTTTTCGTTATGACCGTTCCCGACAATTCCGTAGAACCGGTAACAACAGTCCATGTTTGTGTTGAAGAAACAGTGCTGGAAAGACCACATGACGCAATAGGCGGGAAAGAAGAGGAGCCTGTACTCATTGTGGCCAGTTGAATGAATACCCAACGCTCCATACCCCTCCCCTACCGACTCCCCTACACCCAAAAATATCTTTTCATATTTCGAGCTGATATCAGTTTATTTCGTATATTTTATTTCTGAAAATTTAATTTTTACATATATTTCTCATAATTATTATAATTATTCGATGTTCCAGGATGTTCCGGAATGTTCCGGGATGTTCCATGTTCCTGGTTTTATTGACGCCCTAATTTTATATATTTTCTCATAATAATTATAGTTTTTGGATGTTCCGGGATGTTCCGGGATGTTCCGGAATGTTCCATGTTCCGGCTTTTAACGACGGCCCAAGTAAATGGCCTTGTGGTCTGGAGCAATTCAGGAGCGGATTTCAGCTGTTCTTATGTTTGACTTTAAAGACTGTGCAATGAGAAAAAAAGTCAATTCTAGATTTAAGCTTCAGAGATTTTGATTCATAAGTAAATGCCTTCTTTTTGGGGTGTAGGACTCGATAAACATCAAGAAGACCTAATTCGTCCATAAAACTAAGAAGAGAATTTCTGTAACTTGTTTCTTGTCATTGTCGCCCTCCACGTTTATCTATTGAATGAAGAGTGGTTTTCCAGTCACCAGCGATTATAGTTCTGGACGTGTTTGTTTTATAGACAATATCTGTACATAAGTTCTGTGTAAACAAAGTTTGCTGTCGGGAATCACATGGAGCATAAACGGAAGCTAGAAAAAAATCTTCGTCACCTAGCTTGATTTTTGCGATAACCAATCTACCGTTTGGATCAATAGACCGTGAGACGCTCTTAAGAGAACAAAGAGTTTGGCCTCTGCAATATGCAAGTACCTTTGGAATGTTTTGTACCGTGTGAGAAAAGTATTTTCCCACCCCATTCTGAAGCCCAAGGGACTGCATCTTCCTTTAACGCGAAGGTTTCCTGAAGACAATAACAATCTGCTTTTTGATTCTTGAGATACAAAAACAATGCCCTTCGCTTGACGTGATTACGCAACCGCCTTACATTCAATGATAAGATTTTGATGAATTTCATAATATTCTACCGAATAAAACCTAACACTTATTCTTAAATGCACAATAGCTATGCTAACAAACAGCAACAAAGGCTTGAGCCAGAGGAAAAAAAAAACATAAGAAAAAAAAAAAAAAATAGAAAAGGAAAATGCGAAGACAGACAAAAATACTAGTAAAGTTTAGAAATGTAAATGAGCTACGCTTAAGAGACTAACTTAATTAGTAATCGCAAAAGTAACCAAGATGAACGAAAGAATTACGAAGTGAAGTTGCACAGTTCTTAAAAAAATACAAGACAAACACCGCACTTCGTAAGGTATTTGCAAACGCAGCGAGCTGAATAAAATATACAGCAAAATCACACCAAATTACATCCGGGCGTGCGACTTTTTTCTTGAAAGAGAAACAATTACCATCTCATTTACATGCCTAAGGTCGTGAAATGCATACTTCCATTTGTAAGGTTCTTTATGCGGGAAAGCTCTAATGTTTCGCAGGTTGAAACTTTACAATGACTGTAATGCACGAGTTATGCTTGTTTGTTGGAATAAAAACTGATCAGTTGAATGTTGGCGCTACTAGGTTACTGTTATACTGTACAGGTGACTGTGACAACGCCTGTAGAAAACTTTGACGGTCAGTTGATTTGCATAGAATTGCGACAAAACTGCGACAATGTTTACAGCGGGAGATTGACTTTGTATGAGAGCTTTTGTCGACACTCCACTTGGGTCCGACTACTGTCAGAGCTTTTCGTCTGCACAGCCAAAAAGGTCCGAAATTATCGAGTTCAGTGCAAAGGGGTGTCTACAGGTGTCAGTGAAGGTAAAGCCGGATTCCCCCGACCTTCTTCACTCTGTTTGAAATAAAAGATGGTTGCAAGACGGACGATCTTCGCACTTGTGTATCGGTTTTACCTTCGCCATGGCTCTTTTTGTTTGCCTGTACTCTCCCGAAGACGGATAAGACCGCTCAAGCTTCTGGTAATAATACTGTTTTGTTGTTTAATCTTGTTTTTTGCTCCTATTTTATTCAAAAAGAACAGTGTTAGTTATTCAAGAAGAACTAGTGTCTTCTTCTCTAATAAGTCTGGTGAAAATTTCACTGGCGAGGAACAAAATTCCACGGACGCAAGCGAAGAAGGAAGAAAAGGTCGACTAACAGTTTCCATCTGGCGCGATTTGTGCGGCGACGAAGCGAAAGTGTTGAGAAACTCGCCATTTTATCCTAGTTATCCAAACGAAAAGAAGTTAATTCGTGAGTTTTCCGAGTTTCAAATCGAGGACAACAAAACGGAATACGGTCAAACGATAGTTGGTTTCCTAAACCCAGCAAGGAATGGATCATATCGCTTTGCGATAGCCTCCGATGATTCATCAGAGTTGTGGCTCAGTCCAAGCGAAAATCCCGATGAGAAACAGCTAATTGCCAGTGTGTTTATTGAGGGCGCTGCAAGTTGGACGAAAAAGAACGAGCTAAATAAATACCCTAATCAAACTTCGAGCGACATAAAGCTTCGCAAAGGAAGTCGTTACTACATCGAAGTCATTCATAAACAAGGCGAAGGCGTCGGATTTGTGCAAGTTTTTTGGTCAAATCCTGGCGTCACAGACTTCAAACTGATCAGCTCTGAATACCTATCGCTATGTTCCGATGATGTCGTGGTTTCCCCAAAACAGGATGCCATGAACCAACTACTTGCTGAGCGTCTTGCAATCTCACAGATAGTATGGGAAAAGTACTCGAGCTTTTTCGTTCTTCCTTTGATTAGCGAGGCAGGTTATCTTCCACAATGCACGTACAAGTCAAGTCAAGTTGTTCCTAAAGACAAGATCGACAAATACAATGGGGTTTACCTAGTTTATCTATCCAGTGTGTTCCCACAAGATGATACTTTTATGGGAAGCAAAGGAAGAGTGTGGTCCTGGAGTAACAGAGTCGCTGATAGAGAAATAGTACAATCAGTGGTGGACAAGATGATCGCCGCCCTTTACAGGAAAACTGCCAAGTGAGTGAAAGTTTTGAAATTATCATTGTTAAAACAACAACAATCTCCCGATGGTGTACGGATTAATTCATAAATGAAACAAGGCTAGACAAACTGCCCGTCAGCTGAGCTGTTTATTTGTAGTTATTTTTAGCTATTTGCACACTATAGGCTGGTTTTCACTAGAACATAAGCACAAGCACAAGCACAAGCATAAGCACAAGAAAAACGAACAGCTCTGTTTTTCTTGTGCTTAATATGCTTATGCTTATGTCGAGCGCGTTACTGGTGAAAACTGCACAAGACAAATAAGTGGGTTCGTTCTTCTTATGTTTCTGCTCATGCTTATGTTTATGTCACGGCTGTTTTCACTTGTGCTTATGCTTATGCTTGTGCTTATGCTCTAGTGAAAACCAGCCTATATATTGGTTGTCAAAGGCATGCATTATATGGGATTCCGTTTGTGAGACGATGTTCTGTGAGCTGTTTTTAAGCTGATTCGTTTAACACATGATCATTTTAAAACAATGTCGTTTAGATTTTCTGGCAACACTATCTTTATTCTGGAACTCAATTTCAGTCAAAGACAAAAAGCCGTGAACACTATGATTTGATTTTGACAGGTCGATTGTCTAGCAACCAAACAGATACGAAAAAGCCGCAAACAAAACAAAAAATTAACGGTGTCTCGGTCGGTCATGAAACCACACTTCCATCGTTTGTCCTTCCGAAAAATGGCTGTTACTCTGTAGTTCTATAATTACTAATTTAACCTGTTCTCTTTGTGCAAGCAAACTGCAAACTGGAGAGACTTTAAATGACGTGTGGCTCAAATCTGTACGCGCGGACTTGCAACCTAAGGCCCGGTTCAAACGCCGCTCCACTCATGCCGAGCCAAACTTGATTAAGTTCGACTTCAGAGCGACTTTGGAGCGACGGCTGGTTCAGACGGCGTACTTGTGTCGAACTTAATTCGGAAAATCGGTAGTAACAATTTTCGACGAGAAAATATGCGTTCTGAATTCGAGAACTCTGTCCAAATGGAAAAGTTGTGACTAACATTTCGTTGTTGTAGCAATATTTAGGGAAGCAAATTCAAACTCAAGGTTCGGATGTTTGCATTTAGACAGGTTTTCTCCCGGTTAACTCGACTTGTTAAAGGGAAACCTCATAAGCTGGGTTATTATCACGAAGAAAAAGCAAAAAATGAGTTTGCGCTAAAGAAACTCGCCTACACAGTCCCGTTTCTCAAAAATCAAAGGCATATTTTGTTGTCTTTATTTTTAGCGACGACTTCGAACTTCATGCACGACTGGTCACGCCACTCAATTTTGAGCCAATCACGAGTCCCGTTATTTGAAAAATACATTACAGTAATTTATGCATTAGGTTCGACACATGCGGAGAACGCCGTATGAATCAGTTGCCGCTCCAAGGTCGCATAGTGCGGCAGACCCTGCCAAATTTATTGTTGTTTGTCGCACCAAACCTAACCTGCCGAACCAAATTGATTGAAACGCCGCTCTTCTGCCGTACTTAATAGCCCAGCTTATGAGATTTCCCTTTAACAAGTCGAAGTAACCGGCAGAAAACCTCTCTAAATGCAAACACTGAACCTTGAATTTGAATTTGCTTCCCTAAATATTGCTATAACAGCGAAACGTTAGTCACAACTTTTCTATTTGGACAGGGTTCTCGAATTCAGAACGCATATTTTCTCGTCGAAAATTGTTATTACCGGCCTGCCGAATTAAGCTCGACGCAAATACGCCGTCTGAACCAGCCGTCGCTCCAAAGTCGCTCTGAAGTCGAACTTAAAGGAGAACGGAAGGCGAAAACCCATTTATAAAAAGTCGTTCTTACGAAAGCATACGATACGTCGTAATTAAATCGCTATGTTTTAGGATGTGAACTAACTTTTTAAATAGTAACTGACCTTTCTTAGGTTGAAACACCAAACAAAATATATTTCTGATATATTCAATTGTGTCTGTGAAAAATTCCGACGAACTTTGACAGGTTTCGCTGGAAAGGGAGTGCAAAGCTATTTTAGCACTTCTTCATCTGGAGTTTCTTTGTCGCTTTAATGCAGACTGTTAATTTTAAAAGAGTTGTTCGGTTTCTTTTGAACATTTTCTTTATTTTTCCCAATTCGTCCTTTTTCCCAGTCCGACCTTAAAGTTTTTCCTTATAAATCACCGATTTTACACTTTAAAGTTGCCTTGCAATAGTGTGACAGCTGTGCTTATAAACTGCGGTACATCCAGAAAGAACTCTTACAAAAGTTTAAGAACGTTTCCTCCTTGTGTTCAAGTTTTGTTTCCGCTATTTTAATGGTATGAAACCTGTTCCAAAACAAAAGCTGTAAAATGCTCTTGCCTTCCATTTAATTTCCAAAGGTCTTATTATCCTGCCGATCGGAAGATTAACCGGCGCTTCCACTAGACAAGCACACAAGGAAATGGTTAGCAAAGATTTCGAGAAATAAAGATAAGGTCGAAGTTCAATCGACTAAATTAAATCCATCAACTCACGTTTTCGAAACAAAGATAGATTCAGTCAGGGAATCGTCGCTGTCGGACGACTCGATGGCCCTTGTGCAGTCCATTTGTAACAGAGACACCTTTGCACACGTGTTGTGCACCATCTTTTGCTGCGAACGCTCTGTGTGTCCAGCAAACTTGTCGACTGCGGTACAATGGGTAGCCGATCTGTAACCGTAAAAGTGTTTCACTTATTTTGAAAATGCTGTTTTTCGCTGAGAAGTAAATAGCCGACGTCTTTCAATGTGCTAAAAGAAGGAGTCTGAGTAACTACCGTTCCTTGATCAAAGTCTTTTTTTTGGCCTCATGGTTAGTGCGCTCGTCTCCAGATCGAGCGATCCGGGTTCGAGCCCTGGCCGGGGACATTGTGTTGTGTTCTTGGGCAAGACACTTTACTCTCACAGTGCCTCTCTCCACCCAGGTGTATAAATGGGTATCGGCGAACTTAATGCTGGGGGTAACCCTGCGGTGGACTAGCATCCCATCCAGGGGGGA
This sequence comes from Orbicella faveolata, assembly GCF_042242905.1. Classification (NCBI taxonomy): domain Eukaryota; kingdom Metazoa; phylum Cnidaria; class Anthozoa; order Scleractinia; family Merulinidae; genus Orbicella; species Orbicella faveolata. The sequence continues at coordinate 18,548,240 of NW_028301576.1, read as the reverse complement.
GTAGAAATACTCCTAGTCGCTTCATGCTACAGAAACCGGGATAAGCTCCGGCCTGATGGGCCACTTGGCTCGCATGCAGACTTTACTTTACTTTTTAATTTTACAACTCAGAATGTAAGAAAACATCGCAAACTTATTTCTCCTCGTCCCTATATTATCATTCACATTTTGTCATCCGCATTTTTCCATCCGCATTTTATCATCTGCATTTTTCCATCCGCATTTTATCATCGGCATTTTTCCATCCGCCATCCGCCATCCGCCATCCGTCGCCATCCGGTCCGCACTTTACAGAGAGCCTTTTTTTCAGGTAAATTTTGCGTACAGTAGGCAAGGAGGCGGAGATGATTGACGTCCACCAAAACGTTTTGTCAAGACTTTTTTGTGCTGAGGGTCGCGAGTGATTGATAACTGCTGTAAAAGACTGACAAAAGAGGCGTAAATCGTTTAAGAGCAGCTTTCTCGAACGGTCACTTATATACGTCAGGAAGAAGTTTTTTACTAACTTATTTCAAAACCGCAACTTTTAGGTTGTTTGGATTTTTATTTTCTTGTCGAGACGGCCTTGCGAGACCACTGTGATGACGCGTATCGTTGTCGATAAGAGTACAGGCCACGCTACACCACATTTCGATTTGTTTTTTTAGCACAATATCAACGTCAAAGAAAATGTTTTTTTTTTCAGAGCGCGAGCTGAAAAAGGCATTGTGTGACACACTGACACGAGCAGCATTGTCTGGACACTTATCAACAACGGCAAATTAGCCAATCAGATTGCAAGATTAGTAGCAGTTGTGGTAAAAATGTATATCGCGTATTAGCCAATGAGAACGCACGCTTCTCTAAAGCTACGTTGTAATGTATTACCATGCACGCTTAAGTATACTGAGTTAATAGCGCGACTTTGATCAAGCTATGTTATAACTCGGTTTCACAGATCACATTATGTTCATGTAATTTGTTTTCATGCAAGAGTAGATCAACTTCTGCTGTTTTCAAGCTATATCCTTGTGGATTATTCTTGATTCAGTTTTTGTACCTGTATTTACATTATTTTGGGGACTGATGTCATATTGTTTGAGAAGTTCATTAATTACAAAAATGATGGTTTGTGATACAAATACAGAACATTTAGTTGGGTAAGCGGAGTTCATATTCCTTTGTTTGCATGACACAACTCACAAACCTTCACCACGCCGGACTCATCACTTTGTAAAGGATTTAATTCGAATTCATCTCTACAGTGTAATTACCTTACGATCGACCCAAAGGCTTACCTCAAGTTCGCTTCGAAACATGTTCGAACACGAGTATTAAAACAAACGAAGCCAAACAAATACCTGAAATACGAATTATTTTATTAAGAACCTGATGTTTGACTTCTTTAGGTTTCTGCTTGCGTTGCCTGCCTGCTTGCCTACCTGTTAGCATGCCTTCGCGACCTTGCTTGCTCGACTTGACTAAAAGACCGACCAACCGATCGACGGACGGACGGACACACCGACCGACCGACTGACCGACACACCGCTCCACCGACCCACCGACCGACACACTGACCGACACACTGACCGACCGACCGACCGACCGACTGATTAATGACTTAATTTGTCTCGCTACTCTTCCAGGGATTTCTTTTTAAAGAGAATCTACAGAGTTACGCAGAAGTCTGATCCAGTTTATGGCGATCGTTACTCTGTCGACGTGGAACTTGGTTTACAGCATAGCAAGAAATCATTCCGCTTGTCTGAACATGTCTATCAGAAGAAGGGAAGTGACAAGTTGTGTTTTCCGGAAGGAATCAACTGGAACAGCAAAGCCATGGTGTACTTCATACTTCCTGTCAAAGACCAGGGACGATGGGTCTATCATTTTATCAATGAACTCACTGTTGCCAGCTTATTAACCAGTGATACGAACTTCCACGTCGTTGTTGCCGACTTTGAAAGTCAGGATATTGATATGGCCGAAGCTTTTAACACTTCTCTGTTCCGCAGCAGACACACCATTGTTAACATGACGGGTAAATTTTACAAGACACTCGCGCTAAACGAGGCTGTGGCACGTGTTCCAAGCGAGCATGATATACTGTTTCTGTATGATCTTCACATCGATGTGCCCGTAGACATTGTGGGCAGCGTCAGAAAGGTAATAAAGTGCAAATGTAATTACATTAGAAGCAGGCTCTGTAAGAGTCTTCAGCAATGTTAGCGAACAGTTCGAATGCGTGACCTAAGAGGGTACGAAAGCACGTTTCACTAGGAAAGAGAGAGGGTGTGGGAACCAGGAGTTGCCTCACTAGTGTCGTGTTTTCTCCAACGTCTCCTCCTCATGTCACGCTTTTTCAAGTTTTGCGCAGTGTTCGACGATCTTAAATACATACATGCACGTATACATACTTTATTTGGTCTCGCAGGTTAAAATAATCTGGCAGCCGTTGGCTGATGTGGACCTGCGTTACTAATTTCTCCATTGTTAATAACTTCTCCATTGTTCCCTGAGATTGCTCGTAGTTTTTAATGGATTGATGAACTGAACTAAGACAGGGCGTTTTCGGTGTTTTCTGTGTTGAAGAAACATTTTACTTAGTGTGGATAAATGTTCCTAGTTTCTTTAAGTGCGTGGATGTCGCATGGTATGGAGGAAGAGGCGCCTGCAAGAACATTTGCCTTCCACCAGGCTCCTCACGGTGAATGCAGACCTCAGCAAGTCAACTAAAATCACGTCTGACCATATCTACAGTGTATTGGACAACTGCTAGAGAACAAGTGTAGAACTGAAAGAGGCCTGTAGATAAGAATGCTGATGACGATGCCACAGGGCACTTGGAACTATCCCGCTACTGATTGGCTGGAAAAAAAAATTGTAATCATTGCAGATCTAGATCTCTCGTTAAGGAGAGCAGACGTATTAGAGGCTCGGGTACAAAGATTTTCGGACAAGCGTAAACTACAGCGATAGGATTTACTCTGTATGAGTCCGCTTGTTTACTGTAATGTACCAGTCAGATGATGCTATTGTTGCGAGCCTTCTCTAGGTCCCTTATTTACTTTGACTCGAAATCGTTGTACCACTGTTTGATGCTCAACGTTATCTGTTTGTCATTCATCTTTCAGAACACCGTTGAGGGACGAATTGCCTATTTCCCTGTGGTTGGTCGCTTAGATTGTAGCAGCTCGTCTGCTGAACACAGAGGCTTCTGGGAGCTTGCAGGCTTTGGCTTGCTTGGTATATACAAGTCTGACTGGACAAAGATTAGAGGTAAGTGGTATTCAGTTTTTTTAAGAAAGTGATCAGAAGAACAACCTAATGATCTCGATGCCGGACAAAACTTGAACTGCAATATTACCACAATGCAAAGCCTCTTTAACCGACTAACGAGATATGACAAACATGTTTTTCTCCTGATAAAGTTTCTAACGACGGTTAAACACTTTGTTCGCGGCTTGAAAAAGTTGATTGATTGATTGAATGATTGATTGATAACTTTATTTATACACGGTAAAAATTCCTTCAGCACAATTTAAAAGTATAATACCCAATTCTGCCTAACTGAATTAACTAATAATTAATATAGCATTATAAGAATAAAAGCCTACTATTGCTATTATCAATTGAGCAGCCAATTAACTATAATTCACCTCAGTGGTCCCAATGTGTGTAGAATGATCACTATACTTATCTTTAGGAGACAACACACTACAAAAAAATCATACCACACAGGATTAAACCCTGTCACTCTTTGGATGTATTGAGTTTTATAATATAGATAGGACCCTGCGCACGCTCTGATTGGTCAAAAACCCATGTTTTATCAGAGTATAAAATATAGAAAAAGCGTGTTTTATTGATTTGCGCGTATAAAATCTATATCATAAAGCAAATAAAGAAGCCTAAGCCGTGTATTACACTGTGATAAAACACGACAGGCGTTTTAGAAGACGAGGCAAATGTAGAAAACAAGAGCCGCAGGCGAGTGTTTTCTTCATTTCTCGAGTGTTCTCAAATATCTGGAATCCAAATTCAACCGTTTTTCTGCGTTCTGGTCTGCTTGTCGTACGTTGTCTTTGTTTTGTGGGCGTGGCACAGCGGAATAATGAACGAATTTACACAGTTCGATACTTATGCCACCTCGGACGAATTGCAAATTGAAAAAATATCACTTGCCCATGGCCCCAGCAAAGTAAAAGCAGGTTGGAGGCCGGGGAAGGGCGAGGTTGGGGGGGGGGGGGGGGAGGTGAAGGTGAAGGTGCTGGCAGTTTGTTGGTGTGCTTGCAGGAATGTAGAAAGATCTCGAAAATTTTGTTGCTGGTTGCTCAAAGACAGGATATCAATGAAATTAGAAAATAAAAGTGCACTGAAAACAAGAAGTACTCTATGTAGGCATTGCCTTGTGCATTGGTTTTGGTTGAAGGGAAAAAATTGACATTTGATTTACTCCCACATTGCCTTTCTCCTACACGGCATATAAAGTGGATACTGATGAGCTGTTTATTGCAGCCTAACCAGGAGCCATAATCGGGAGTGGCGAGATTCTCTTGCAGATTTTTCACAGCGATGGCAGGGAATAAGACAGGGAATAAGAACCAGGGCTCTTATATGTAGTTCTATGCTCTGTGCTAATGGAAAAGGTGAGTTTTTCAGGGTCGAAAGCAAGACTTCAATTTCGTGCTGTGAATGAATAATATCCGCTCGCGCTAGTTGTACAGGTAAGATTTTGCGTTTGTTCTGTAAAGAAAAGTTTTGTGAGAAAACTCTTTACCCCGTTATCGAGTTAATTTGTGAGTTTCCCAAGCAATGCTTAATCATAACTAAACCCGGTTTTTGACAGTTTCTTATTGTTTCTGTTTGTTTGGCGAGTTTGCAAAAGTTTTTGAAAGGAAAGTCTGACGCGTTATAAGTAGCTCATTTGCATAGTGCGAGCCGGTGTTTTCGATTGTCAACAAATCTTGACAAAGATTTCTTTCGTTGTCTTTTGTGCTGAGATACTGCAACAATTTTCATCAACGCCAAAAGGCTACTAAGATCATGCGTGTTTCTTTAACATTTTTACACTGCGAAAATAACATAGAAAAGGAGTTTGATAACTCAACTAACAAAATCGAAATCGTTCATTCGAGTTGATTAAAGGAAGCGTCATCGTAACTTTGCTGATTATTTCTGCTGTATTCACATATTTTCAGCTAAACTTTCAATATGTTCTCAACCTTAAACATATTTAATAACTATAGAGATATAGTATGAGTTTGATGAACGTTTTCACACGAAAGTGCGGAAGTCCAATTTGTCATGTTTTACTGACTGTACAAAACACGCATCGGCGGGCACTCTTATTCATCGACAACAGACACTTTATTGGATTTTTACACAAGCAAAACTAAGTAGCATCTACAGACATAAACTTTATTGTCACTTATTGGGCCTTGATAGAACATCAAGCGTTGCTTACAATTCAGGCGAAACTTTGTTTTTACTTTTCGGTCGAGATAGACTCTGGCGAAATCCTCGCAAGCGTGTGGCAAGAGGAGGGAAACTTTGGAGCCCTGAAACAGTGCTATATCCAAATATATCCAGCTGGGTTTTTGCTGTGTTATGGAAAAGCTGTTAATCTTCAACATATGTGAAACTTAGAGTGGAGTGATGTGGAGCTCTTGTTAAAGAAGCAGCGAAACACAACTTGGTCAGCGATATAAAGCGGGACATAACTAAATTCGACACTGTCTTACTTCTCCCAAACTGAAGCAACTTACGACGAAAATAATGAAGCAAAATTCCAACAGACATGAACGTATTGATTTGTGGGCCAAAAGCATCAAACATTTCGGGAATTTCGGACGCCATTTCCCCGCGCTATATCCGCAAAAATCCACGTAGCATGTACGCGCGTGTGCCGCACATGATGGCGCAATTTGTTCTAAAAATAGAAAAATTGTCCCATATCATAGGGACAGCCCCAATACTGGAAATAGCGCGCGCTTACGGTCTCCGTCCCCGATTATGGCTCCTGGCCTAACACAATAATACTGAACTAAGAAAACTCTTTTAGAAACTTAGAGAATTTGCTTCCCTGCTGGCAGAGGCTCTTTTCGTGGTGTTCGCTGACGGGAGAAAAGAGACCTCTACCACGGGTCGAAAATGGCTATTTTGAGCATGCTCCGGGGCTTAGCGACCGAGCCATCACGTGATGTTCATAGCGCGTGACGAAAATAAAACCTTTCACTCCAACTGACGCGAAAAACCCACGCAGATGGCGCGTTATGTCTCACACCCCGGTTAACTCACTGTGTAGGAAACGGAGGAAAATATCGACTAGATCGCCAAAACGCGCTTAAAAAAGTACAAAAATCATCTAGAGATAATTGTTGTCTGATCTGTGGTATTAACTTCAAGTTATCTGGACAGGAAAGCTTTTCAACACAACCACATCTGCAGAACTCAAAGAAAATTTAACAGTCCTTCTCGGAGAGTCGCCAGTTTTTCCTTGTCATCCCGACGGGTTTGCAAATGCTGTAAACGAAAGGTGAACTCAGTTATAAATAGAACATTGATTCTCGAACAAGACAAAACATTTCTCATCGACAAACAACCACAACAAAGTGGGTTAGATGGCAGAATTTTCACCTTTTCCGTTCGTGCAACTAGTACAGCAATCTGGTAGATGAGAGTTTTCCCATGCCCGGTCGACAAGCACGCAAACGTGTCTCGCCCGTTTAAAAGGGCCTTGAACTGCTCGTCGCCCAATTTTTTTTTAATCTTTTCATCGTCGAGGTTATCCACAACGGAAGAAAGCAAACTTGTGACTCTTTAAGATTGAACTCTTTCGAGCACGCCGATGAGCACGCCATGTTTACACTGTGCATGGGCTCAATAAATAACAGCGAAATTAATGTAAAGAAATGCGCGCGACGCAACGGCTTAAGTTGCGGTCAGCGAATAACGCAAGGAGCATGCGTTTTAAATAGAGCCGTCCAAGACTGTGGACGGCGGTTAAATTAAAGCCATTTTCGACCCATGGCAGATGTCTCTTTTCTCCCGTCAACGAACACCCGGAGAAGAATCTCTGCTAGCAGGGAAAGAATTTGCTTGTATGAACATTTAGTTGTACAACTCTGATTTATTTTTGCTCTGTTTGTCCAAAGGAATGAACACCGAGAAATTCAAATACAAATGGGGCGGGGAGGACTGGGATCTACTGGACCGTGTTTTGAACGCCAAGTTGGAAGTGGAACGAATCAAGTACCCAGGCCTCTATCATCATTATCACCGTAAACAAAAAAAATGGAATTAAAGATATTTTTTATTTGTTTTATGGAATCTACACGAGATCATGATATGGAAATAGAAAAAGAAAATGGATCTCTTTGTTATTTCACCGCGATTTAGCCGTCTGAAAATGTGAGATTTTACCTCCGGTTAGGTCAGAAACCGCAAGGGGTTACGACCTGGGACTAGTCAGGCTGTGACGTTAAAACAAGAACGTACTTCGACATATTTTTCCAACCAAAATAATAGAAACGAAACAAACAAAAAAAATAAATAAGTGAAATAAACTAGGAATTAGGCAATCAAGCGTAATTCCAATTTTGATTCAAATTTGTAAACATTCACCATTATTACGAAAGATATATAGACGCGGTGTAAAAACAACGATATCCATTTTCTCTTTCGATTTCTTTATTATGATCTCGTTTAGATTCCATAAAACAAATAAAAAGTATCTGTCACAGTGATACACTTTTAAAACGCTTGGTGTAGCCGCGCCTGGAGTGTTTGTAGCGCGCCTCCTATGCGAAGTTGCTCTACCTGGCCTACGTACCGCCTCACCAAGTTGAAAAATATCGCTTTAAATTCCCACATCATACTGCGACTACTTAACGGTTTTAAAAGGTGTTGTGTAAGGTTTAAGATTAAAGATTGTAAATATCGCTTTCTTTTTTTTTAAATTTAACTTTATTTGTTTTCTGCACTACTATAATCAATACCTTTGCGTCGCCATGTTATATTCTCCATTGTTACATTCAGTACTAGTGTAGATGTATTATCTCAATAAAATGGTCGTAAAATTACATGCAACTATCTTCGATGTTTCTTTCCACGAGCCAGATATGCTACCAAACAGTTTTTTATCTATCGTTTGAGTGCCTTTTGAGTTGTTGGTAGCATAGAGCCAGTCAATTGCTAAGGTCTTTACAAAATTAAATTGACAGATAGTAAATGTATGATCAATATTGATTCTTGCTCACCACTGTAGAGGCATTCGTCATCCGTTTAATACCATATCAATAAAGGTTGTCTTTGGTGACTTTAATTCTATGGATTAATTTAAACTGGATTTCCTTCCACTTTGTCCACTTGGAGATGTTTTATAGCGAGGTTTTTCGAGGCATACCCATCCAACTTCATTGTGTTATTCCATCTCCTTGGGCCAGACTGGCTAGCCGTGTGAATATCAGTTTGAAAAAAAAAGAAAAAACTAAATGCGACGAAATCTGCATTAGACTTGATTCCAGTCACTCTTCAAACAGGATCACACCACAAGCTTATTTGTGTGAATTCATCTGAGACCATCGTGGTCATGAGGTAGCCAACAAATATTGTCTTGTTGATGGCAAATTTACATCGGTTCCTCTTTCTAAGCAGAAATGTCTCAACTTTCACTTCATAGCAAATATTCTCCTAAAACTTTGCCAGGCAGCACTCACCAGGCTCACTTCCAGAGTCAAAACTATCATCTTCAATAGGGGAGAAGAGGGTCTCGATGGGGTGGTGGCTTTTAAGGCCAACGTTTAATATTTTGGCTTTTTTTTCGGCCAACGGTTAATTTATTTCCCTTAAGATTAACAAAAATCTTACTAACTAACTACCATCGATAAAAAAGTTAAAAATATGTATTGACCCAGACCATTTCGGACATGGCGTTGAACAGCCGGACGTCATAAATGTTCATACTTCCTGAAGCATGCATTAGGGAGTTTACGAAACCACGACGGCAACGGCAACGGGAACGTCACTGAACAAAAGAATTAATAAGCAGAACAATGTCTGTGCACGTGCGTTATAATTTTTGGTACATTTCTTTGCCGTCCTCTGCAAAACAACAACGTGAAATGACCAAATTTTGCGTTGCCTGCAGAACGTGAGCCACGACGGCTAATATTTTAAATTTTTATTTCAAATTTATCGCTGTGTTCCGGATTTAGTTTTGCGATAGTTTTGACAGTGATAAACAAAGTAAATGGCTTTAGAGTATCGCGAGATTCGTAGGTAAAATATAAATCCATTTTTTAATGGACGTTGTCCTCGGCGTCGCCGTCGTGGTTTCGTAAACTCCCTATTGTCATAACAGTGACGCGATGAAGCGCGAAATTTGAAAGCGAACAATCTTCAGTTTAGAAGAGATGGCGTCAAAAATGGGCGAGAACCTCACTTTAATTTTCGTTTTAAATGACTCTAGGTTGAAAAAGTCCACACTTGTAGGCTGCGAAATGAAGACGAAATAATACTTATTTAATCGAGACGCCCAGGAGACATAAACGACACGTAAAAACTATTGGAAATTTGAGTCAAATTGTAAATGATTTTATAGTCATTTTAAATAAGATTTCAAAAATGCTCTTTTTCTATCTTAAATTTTTAGTTTCTGGTCCAACTTTTTATGAACTTGTAACTTGCATAAGTTTCTTTTTAAAGCAAATTCAGATACTAAGCTGAAATGTCAAGAATAACAGAAAGGGATTTTCTTGAAATTCGTGTTCCCTGTATTTCGTATTACATAATGATCCCCTTTGCTCATTAATACGCATATATGCCGCTTCTCTGAGTTCATGAATCTTGCTTTAGCACCACTTTCACTGTTCCCTTGGGTGTTCAGTAATGGTTGAAAGTGTACTTTTCAGTCTGCCCGATTTTGCTGCGATCTTTAACCAACATTTGCGATTGCGGCCGACCGTCAAACTTGGAAGCTATTATCAGAGTGACCAAATTTATTTCAAGTGGCACTCAGAGTACGGCGTCGTCCTGTGCAGATAGATATTTGAAATTGTAACTAGCTTTGCCCGCGTTCTGAGTAATCTTTCACATTCTGCTCAGAGGGAAAAGCGAGATAAGCGCTGGGAAATTTTTCTCGAGACGGCTACTGAAGCCTTTTGAACTACTGATTAATTTTTGAGCTTCAGTGAACGCGTTTATCGTTGTTGGAATTAGCCTTTTGAACACCGATTTGAATGAAACATTTGCTTATTTGTCGAACAGAAAATAAACATAAATCAGAGTGTAAGACTTGGATCAACGATATGTCACTACAATTTGTCCAGCACCGCATAAAAGGAAACTATGATAAGTCGGTGCCTTTCCAAGGACTGTTAAACAGCACACATTTGCGAGTCTTTGCAAATTTCTCGATCTGCCTACAATGGCTGGGGAGAGACATAAAGCGTACGGATATCACAACACTGAAAACTTATAGCGCTCGTTTCTTTTCTGTGCAGAATCTCTTACGATGCTGGTTACTCTAAATATGATGTAAATGGTGAACAACTAGTTTGTCTAAAAGACATAATTATATCTTGCAAGTGAAGAATTATTGTTGACTATAAAAACGCAAGAACAAAAGGATCATTCAAGTGTTTTGTTTGTCATTCGCGCGTCAAAGCGTACGACAATTTGAAATTCTCTTAGAGTGATTTCAGTTCTATATTATAGAACACAAGTAATTACGATTTTCACCAACTTCCAAACTTGAGCGGGAGAGCGCACTTAGTCTTCGGTTCGCGAGCGCATTTAACTGCCAGTATCGTGCAAATAATTAAGATACAGGGTTAAGTACCAAATGATCATATGATCGTAACAAGTAAAGCTTTTTGAAGCGATCGAGATTTCGCGGAACTCTATTTTCTGTTGACTGCTTGTAAAGTTGATGGACCGGTCTTCGCAACCGCAAGAAATTATGGGTAAATTTGCATTTGTATGGATAAACCGCAACCAATTACAGTTCATCGAAAATCCACGTGGGAGCTCCAGTGAGACAAAAGTAATTTATGCCAGTAAGTAAGTAACAAAGTTATACAACGCTTACGAGTGGTATACCATGGAATATCACTCGAATCACTTGTATTTTCACGGAATACTCACAAGTCTTTATTATTTTACACCATGCCATAGAAAGACAGTGGCCAACACAGTCAATGCAGCTGGCGATGGAAAGATGGGTGTAAGCAGTATGAGTTCTGAAAAACCCATTTCGGAGAAACTAATAAATAGTACTGTATTGTATTGTATTGTATTGTTAGCGTTTACAAGGAAAATAGTGTAAAGTATTGCACGGACCTCGCCTTACAGATTGCGTGCCGCGTTTAGCATATGCTTGAGTTTTCATTCTGTGTAATAGACCATTTTACAGTTGTCTGCTCAGTGACCTGGCCTTTGTATGGCAGCGAGGCTTGAGTTGACCTTGTTTTGATACAGACCTCACTGCTTTTGTTGTGTAAAACAAGTTGTTCTGATGCTAACTAGCTGCATTTACATGACAAAAGCAGTGAGGTCTGTATCAAAACAAGGTCAACTCTAGCCTCGCTGCCATAGAAAGGCCAGGTCACTGAGCAGACAACTGTAAAATGGTCTATTACGATACGGGCCTAAGCCAACTATTCATTCGGCATATTCATATGAAAACATAACACTGAAAAACTGACATTTCAAATTAGTGTCACGTTTAAGGGCCCATTAACTGATCTTTTTGTAGACTGCGAGCAGTCTCTCTTTTCCTCGAAAACCGCGGGGAAGAACGTAAAACAAGTAAGCGTGCTAGCATGACTGTGAGGGTGACGTGCGAGCAGCGATGCCGCGAGTCGCTAGTAGCGGGGGCGTCGGAAGACGAGCGAAAAGAGAGACTGTACTGGTTTCATACAATGATTTGGATGTTGCTTTGACAGGTCGCATCAATGACACCTCCGCCCTGTTTTGAATATGGCACTCCGGTGTCTAATTCCTACGTTTTTGGTGTCAAATAAACAATCTTAGGGACTTTTGAATAAGTACTTTCATCTTTACTGTTCTGAGAGTTCGTATGTAAGTTAGTTCGCGAAGTTCGCGAAGGTTTTGTAAGAAAGTTCAGAGAATTTCGAAGGGAACGTAGATTGAGACGTGATGCGTAGAAACCCATATTAAGGTTTAGAATATTGTACGACGCTGTGAAACTCTGAGGCAAAGGTCAAGATTAAAACGTGGAGTTTTCAAAAACTGCTTTAACAATAATGACATATGGTATTCTCATCAAAGGCGAGGGTAATGAACTGCCAAAAAATCGAAACAACATTATGATAGAGCGATTTTCAATTGATTGTAGTAAAACCAAAAGCAAACCAATTACGCACCAATTAGAATACTCAGTCAATCTCAAACCGTAGTAAAAACCAAAACAAAAACCAAAGTGATGCCTGATTACTTTCGACACTTAACTGAAAACCGCCCTAAAACAAAGGACGGAGAGACAATTGGACAGGGAAGGAGGTGGGTTGAAAAGGTTGAGAACAGAATGTCCAGCAGACTCGAGCCTAGATCAGTGAACGCACTTCGTGATAAGAACCCAGAGGGGATATTCATTTTTATTTTATTCTCAAGCATCTGAGCGGACCGGATTCCTAAATCCTCGAATTTGATTGGCTAATCATACGCACGTGATCTGTCCAGCTTTTTACGATACGGTCCACGGGCCGGATTCTTTCTTCGCAGCCTAAATTTCGCTCCTAAAAGTTGGCGGTAATCGTCAATCTTTTGCGTTTTTTACACGTCCATCGACGATTAGTCAACGCAGGTTTATCTCTGCCCACTTTAAAATGGCGAGGAAAGTCACTGTAAGCAAATTCAATTGAGTGTTTTGAAGTTGTGAGAGTTTGCTTGGTTGTTTGTAGCTTGGTGCTGTAATGGCGCGTAATCCTGTGTTTCTCTCGCCATCATAAAATTTGAGTCAATTTCAGTCGAGTTTACCTCTCTGATCGTTGCTGTATTTACGAGAATTTCTGTGGAATACACTTAACGAATTTCCTCGCTATTAAATTTACGGTAGAAAAGTCCCATTACAAGTGATTTTAAAAGCAACGACTGACAGAAATTGTTTTTGTAGTAAAACTTCAAACTTCGCACGAAATTTAACACCACGAAAACAACTTTGGAGAACTTAACTGGTGAAATAAATGCAACTAACACAAAGTAGTTTGAAAAAAATCTGTTTTTTAATACATCTTTCTTTGTCTACTATCTTAGTTAATCGCTCGTTGCCGAGATTTTTTTACAAATCGTTAGTAGACGGCGCGCAGGCCGATTCAATGACAAGAGTTGCGTAAACAAACCCATTTGTAATCTGTAAAACCAATTTACTGCAGGGGAAAAAAAAATAAACATGTTATTTGCCGGCTTATGGTCGGTCCGTATGGTGAAAAACTGTGACCGAGGACGGTCACAGTTTTTCACCATACAGACCTCCCAGCCGGCAAATAACATATATATCATTTTAATAATTAGAATTGTCAAGCTTACACATGTCTTCGTGTGGATGTTGTTACTTTGAGTTATTATAAAGTAGCAACAATAACAGATTTGATTGTTAAAAAGGTGCGATCAGCTCTTTTCAGCTGTGACGCGCATGACAAATGGGTTGCCCGTTACCTTCATTAATCCTGGTTCTCACTACGACATGAGCACAAGAATGATGAGTATAAAATGTTTAAGCAGGCAACTGCGAACGATGATCCTGCTGGGATACGTTGGATCAATAGTGATCTAATCGGCTTCACATAGAAAATGAAGAATATAAAAGCAGGAACCGATACAACGTAGGATTATTTTTTAAAATGTATACTATATTCCGGCTGGCCAAACCAGCCTTCTTCAGGTACAATAGAAATTTCACATTGGAAAGAGTGCATTTGTTAGTGATCACGGCATTTGCGTAACCATCATTCCTGTCAAATTCACGAGTTCGCTCATAGAGCACTTTGATTATTGTAAAAGGCTCTCCGTCTCTGCTCGTTTCTGTTTTGTTAATATATTTTGACTGTGCTACGTTTGATATGCCACAACAAGCATTTTAACAAATGAAAATGCTGCACTCCCGCAAAAAAGAAAAAAAATGGTTTCACCTTTACCTCCCCATGATGCCATGTCTCAACAACGGCCATTTTGCTCTGTTCTCAAGGTGGCCGGCAATGAGGGGAGGTTCGACCGAACTTCACGATACCTGATACCTTGCTCTTGCCGTCACGTTTGCGGTTCACTTTGCAGTCCGCGGTTCATGTTGCAACCTCAAGACCCACCTCTTGCACTAACTGATTTGCGGCAGCATTTCGATTAAAGACTACAAAATCGTTACGAACTCACGTTAAGGCCATGACTTATGTTTTCTTTCAGCGTAAACTCCGTAAGTACGTTCGCGCGAAAATGTTCTACTCGATAGATTTTCTTCAAACTTCTACCACGGACACATAATGAAATACTTGTTTAAGGAATGAAAAAAAAAAAAAAAAAAAATTGGGGCCCAAGGACTTCTTTTCAGAGATAAAGCGTGTAGTCTGATTTTGAAAAATTGGCGCGCCGTAAATCAGCGTGATCTCCAGAGTTTTTATCTTAAAATATGAAAGATGAATCAATGGAGACAAACTATCCTAGTAATATTTTGTATAGGTGAATCCGTTCGTTAAAAATTCCATATGTTGCCAACGTTTTCATAAAACTTAACTTTTAAAGAAGCATTTGAAAACGCCGCACAGATAAACGAAGAGCTAAAAAAGTACGCAATTCGATCATGCATTTTCAAAAAAATTCAAACTTGTAATCGATAGACAATTGTCAGCGCATGCTCTCGCTAAATCAACCAGAGCGGATCGATAAAACCGGGAACATGGAACATTCCGGAACATCCTGGAACATAAAAAATTATGATATTTATGTGAAAAATATGTAAAATTAAGTAAAGAAATAACCAAAAAAGATAGTTAAAGAAAAAAATGATAATTAAAAAAAATAAATCAATTACTGTTCGCGGCCCAGTGTAAATGCCCCTTCATGTTCATGTTTACAGGCAATAAAGTGCGATAACCTGTCGTTCAGCGTATTTTAATCGGGACAGGATCTGAAGGTTTGTGATGGAAGTAAATTTATGGTGCAGAGCTGTTGTAAGACAAGCAAATTCCGTCTGGCAAGTCAGAAACTCATCAGTACTCGAGTAATTCGAATTAGTTTAGACAAGTAACTATATGCCGTGTAAAACCATGGGAAATCGTGTATACGCTTGTCTTTGACGCAATGAATTGAATAAAGAAATCAGAAACTTATGTACAGTAGATTATTTACAGTCCTATATTTTTCGGTCTACTTTAAGAGTTTGAACACCATTATCATGGCTTTCTATAAATGAAAGAAATAAAGGAAGAGTACAGTAGCCCCTTCTTGTCTTGTCTGTCTTGATGTTTCTCTTGACCTCTTTGTTGGCTTCTGCATACTCTTTTTGTGCCCTTGCCTTTTCCGCTCTGCTCTGTTGTTCAGTATAGCTTTCTTCCTCCTTCTTGACTCGATCTTCTTTAATGTCTCGGCTGATTTCCACTCCTTGTGCTAATGTTTCCTAAAGCCGACTACCTCTTCGCATGTGGAGTTTAACCTCTTTAAAATTGCTCCACTGATGTTCCATGGGTATGTCGTCCTCTGCTACTAGGGACTTTAAGCAAAGACAACGCGGACGGCGACGGGAACGCCACAAGATCAGGGAAAAGCCAAAAGGTCCACTGCGCATGACTGGCGGGAAACAAGTTGACGTTCTGCGTTCGGGCCCGACGTGAGTGAAGCTTATTTCGCGTTGTCTGAAAACGTGAGTTTTTGCTTTCGTTTCCTCTGCTGTGTCAACGCTAAATAACCCGTGTTACTAATTTCGAGGAACTTTAATGCTTGTTTTCTCTTGCCATGTGAGATATTTCATTTTAAAGAAACGTCGAGAAATCTGAAGCGAACTCAAGCCAGTCGGCGAACATGTGAGTACCGTGAAATATCTTTTTGAACGCTAATGTAAATAAAGACAACTTACACGGATTTCAATCGAAATTTTTCCTTTCGAGAAGTACTCAAATGTCAAATGGCTCATCATGGTGAAATTCTAACACACTTAAAAGGGTAGACACCATTAAAACTTGCTTAGCTGTTTCGATTTTCAGTCGTAAGATCAGTGGTTTACTTAGATCTTTATCAGTCGGCACACTGATTTGTCGCGCCAGTCTGATTAAACATCTGCTGATAATAAGTTCGTTTACTTCATCGTACAACTCAGCGAGAAGGGGCAAGTTGCGTTTGTGGAAGCGAAATTTGGACCGGCACTCGTCGTCTTCAAACTATCGAAGTTAAAATCAGGAAAAGAATCATAAGGTTGGTCGAGATCATTCGACCGGTTTAAATCGTACAAGAGTAGAAGTTTGTGATCGTTTAAAACACCTTCATCGTGGATTATCAAGAGTTGATTGCGAACTTCTTTCAATGAAGTGATCCTAGTTCATCCTGATAAACAGAGGACGAATATCGATAATGTCAATAAGCTTGACAGTGCGGAAACCGCGGTTTCCGACGGTGCTGCTTAATGTTTGTCAATTCTCGACACAACGGCGTTCTCTCCCCAGCCCTCTTACAGGTTTCGGCGTTCCCGTCGCCGTCCGCGTCCCCGCTGCTTAAAGTCCCTAATAGTTCTTGCAGAACTTGAAACTTGTTGTAAAGTCTGTTCTGGTACTCTCCTCTCTCCTCATTATCTCTTAAGAGGCTTACGTTGTATCGCTGTCTTCTGGTTATCACACCGGGGTTCGTCTTCAACTTCAGCTTCACTCTAGTAATCACCAGATGATGGTCAGAAGCTACGTCAGCGCCCCTCCTCACTCGTACATTTGGAGAGATCTTCTGAACTTCTTGTTGATACATATGTGGTTTATCTTGTTCTCTGCAGTAGAGTTGTCAGGAGATACCCAGGTTACCTTATGTATCCTTTTGTGGGGAAAGATGCTACCTCCAATGACCAGACCATTCAAGGCACAAAAGGCGGTAAACTTTTCACCATTATCACTCATCTCACCTAGTCCATGCCTGCCCATCACCTCCGCTTAGCCGGTGTTGTCCTCTCCGATCTTAGCGTTGAAGTCGCCCATCACTATGGTAATGTATTGTCAATGGGCAGTTGTCTAGGACACTCTGGAGTCGTTCTTAGAACTCATGCTTATCCTCTTCGTCACTGTCATTTGTAGGAGCATAGCGCTGTATGATGTTGACCTTGATTTTCTTCTGTTTTGTTCTAAATGCAGCTTTGAAAATCCTTGGCCCATGTGATTCCCATATTATAAGTGCCTTCTAAGCTGATCTAGACAACATCAGAGCTTCGCCTTCAGTATGAGGTGCATCTTCTTCGTCATGTCCAGAGAACAGAATCATCTCTCCACTTATCAATCTTTTCAGACCAGATTGAATCTATATAGTTTCGCTGATTTCGAGCATAGCTGTGTTGTACCTCTGCATCTCTGCTGCTATTTCTGCGGCCTTCCCGCTTTGGAACATAGTCCTCAAGTTCCATGTTCCCATGGTGGTGTCTCTGGAAAGAGAAAGGCGGTTTTCGTCTTGTGGCTTCCAGATACCTCAAGCATTTACTACTTGACTTCATTCTTCTTCTAACTGAGGATCCTTCCCCTCCCAGATAAGGAATCTCTTGTAAGGTCTCTCGTTGGCGTTTCTGCAGCTAGACTTGTTTTCCGCGTTGAGAAAGCTGGCCTCACGCCCAACCCGTAAACTGTAGGTCCAGGGTGCTGTTTTATCTGACCCTCTCCCGCAGACCAATCTGGCATGGTCGAACCTGCCAGGAGCATAAGGCTCACGCCGGTATACCTCTGGGGGTCGCAAGGGCAAGCAAGCTTCCCCGCCACGACAAGGCAAAGCACCAGGGGAAGACAGAACTACATCAATAGCCTGGCAGAGGAGACAGAAGAAGCCGCTTAGAGTGGAAACATGAAGCAGCGGTATGATACCACCAGTAAGCTGAGCGGTAAATATGGGAGACCGGAAAGACCAGTTAAGGACAAAGATGGGAACACCGTCATTGGAAAAGAAAGGCAACTCAACAGGTAGGCGGAGCACTTCGAGGAACTGTTGAACAGACCTACCTCTAGACATTCAGCCAGCTGACTCGGATCTTTCAATTAACTGTGAGAAACCGAGTCGGGATGAGATCAGGAAAGCTATTATGAAGTTAAAGAATGGCAAAGCAGCAGGAGCGGACAACCTTCCTGCGGGTCGCTGAAGGCCGACATAGATACCACAGCAGAGATGTTATACCCCCTGTTTGCAAGGATATCGGAGGATGAAGAGTTACCAGCTAACTGAAGGAGTGTCATCTCATTAAACTTTTAAAGAAGGGTGGTCTCAGTGAAAGTTCCACCTACAGAGAAATTACTTTGCTGTCTGTGCCTGGAGACGCTTTCAACATGATCATCTTGGAAGAGTGAAGGACACTGTCGATTCCCAGCTCAGCGATCAACAGGCAGGATTTAGGAAAAACAGATCTTGCACCGATCAAACAGCCATCCTCCGAATTATCGTGGAACAGTCCCTTGAGTGGTATTCCTCGCTGTATATCAACCTCGTTGATTGTGAGAAGGCATTCGACAGTGTGGATAGGTAGCCCCTGTGGAAACTACTATGGCACAATGGAATACCTACCAAGCTGGTTCCCTGATTAAGAGTAATTATGAAGGAATGTCCTGCAAAGTGATACACGAAGGGCAGTTTTCCAGACAGTTCCAGGTCCAGACTGGTGTCCGGCGAGGCTGTTTACTGTCCCCTTTCCTTTTCTTGCTGGTCATAGACTGGATCATGAAAATGACAGCGAAGCAGAGAAGGTATGGAATCCAGTGGACATTCTAGTTCCAGTTAGATGACCTGGATTTTGCGGATGATCTAGCCTTACTTTACCGCAACCATCAACAAATGCAGGACAAGACAACTAGCCTGATGGACATCTCTGCACAGGTAGGCCTTAGCATCCACAAGCACAAGACCAAAGTCATGAAAGTGAATACAGCCAGCACCGAGCCTGTCCTGCTGGAAAGTAGTCCACTAGATGAGGTAGAGTCGTTCACTTACCTCGGCAGTATCATCAATGTACAGGGCGGTAGGGATGAAGATGTCAAGACTAGGATTGGCAAAGTCAGGACAGTTTTCCGACAACTTCAAACAATCTGTAAATCCAGAGAATTGTCCCAACGCACCAAGATCAGGATTTTCAAATCAAATGTAAAACCAGTTTTACTTTATGGTGCCGAGACATGGAGAATAACAAAAGCCACCGTCACCAAAGTAGGAACTTTCATCAACAGCAGCCTCCGGAGAATCCTAAAGGTGCACTGGCGAGACAAGATCAGCAATATCAGCCTGTGGGAAAGAACACAGCGGATCCCAGGAGAACAGGCAATGGGAAAAAGGAGATGGGGATGGATAGGGCACACGCTGGGGAAGCCAGTGGCTAGTACCACGGGACAAGCCTTGTCTCCTTCTTCTTGCCTTGGAATCCCCAGGGTAAAAGGAGAAGAGGTAGGCCCAGAAACACCTGGCGCCGAGACCTCCTGGCAGACACCAAGAGGATGGGCATCACCTGGAACCAATTAGAGGCAAAGGCACAGGATAGGGTGCTCTGGAGGTCTCTCGTCGACGGCCTATACCCCGGGAGGGGTGATAGGGTTAAGTAAGTCAGTCAGACAGTAAGTAAGTAAGTACAGCAGCCTCTTCCGCAGGGACGGGTGCTCTCCCCAGTTTTCACTCACAATGAGCAAAACAACAGCATCAAAACAATATGGTGGAAATCGACCTCTTCAACCACACTGTAAAATCAAGGACCGTCACGTGATTTAACTGGTAGCAAACAACTGGCAGGAAGTGATTAGTGGGGATAGCTTGTGCATTTCCTCCCGACATCGTTACTTAAAAGGTGAAAGTTGCAAGCCTCCACTCATTCTAGTCATTTCGCATTTTTTCTTTTTCTTTTTTTACAAATTCGGAGCTGAAACCAGTTAATTAATTAATTAATTTTTTTTTACTTATTGGTCTTTCTAGGTTATTTCTTTATTTAATTTCATGGGCGTCGATAAAATCAGGAAGGTAGAACATTCCTGAACATCCCGGAACATCGAATAATTCTAATAATTATGAGAAAAAATATGTAAAATTAAATTTTCAAAAATTGAATTTAACAAAAATAAACTGGTATCAGCTCGGAATATATTTTTTTAAAATTTAATTGATAAATTATATACATTCAATACACACTTACATACTTACTTTACAAAATTACATTATTTACACCTCTTACATTGTAATACTCAATTACAGTACACTATTTACATCATTGCAATAGAAGTCGGTTACAATTTCATACCTTATTTTTAATGCCTACTCTACAGGTTACTTTTACTAATAAGTGTACAATATTCTACGTATACTATAATTAAATACTTACATTGTTCAGTTTTTTTCCCTTATTAATTTATTTACTTATTTATCTTTTATGTTCTGTTGCACAGCAGACAAACAAACGAAACAAATAATGAAATTAACATGTACAATTAATCAGCTCGGAATATAAAAAACAAAACAAAAACAAAAATTTAACCAGAAAAGGAAAAAAAAGAACAAAAAAATGAAAATGACTGCAATGAGTGAAGGCGTAACTTAGAACACTAATCCATTCCTTCCAGTCGTTCGCCATCAGTTTAATCACGTGACTGTCCCCTATTCCCACATTTCGTTTTTCATAGAAAACCAAGATGGTGGCGTTCGAACTCTTTAATGAGACCGAAAAATGTGGGTACACGAGTGTGATTTTTTATTGCGTCAATTCAAAAATATACACGATTGCGATTTCTCACGAAGAAATAGTTTCTCCATGAGATAAATATAGAAACTCTTCGGTATTGAGTTTCTTGGCTAAGTCTAAATTAGTTCGGACTGCTCGAGCTCTGATGATTTATTAATAATAGCTTGCTTGTTACTCGTGCTTCCGTTGATCGTTCATGTTGAAGAGACTTTAAGTAACCGTGACACGTTGTGTGACATATGTTAAATATTTTAGTATCATTCCAGACATTTCGTACTTTGAGTCGTTGTCTCGTCAGCCGTATCGAGATCCTGGCCTGTAAACATCGAAGAGTATTAAAGATGGAAGACCTTTTCGTTATTATGACCGTTCCCGACAATTCCGTAGAACCGGTAACAACAGTCCATGTTTGTGTTGAAGAAACAGTGCTGTAAAGACCACATGACGCAATTGGCGGGAAAGAAGAGGAGCCTGTACTCATTGTGGCCAGTTGAATGAATACCCAACGCTCCATACCCCTCCCCTACCGACTCCCCTACCCCCCAAAATATCTTTTCATATTTCGAGCTGATATCAGTTTATCTCGGATATTTTATTTCTGAAAATTTAATTTTTGCATATATTTCTCATAATTATTATAATTATTCGATGTTCCGGGATGTTCCGGAATGTTCCGGGATGTTCCATGTTCCTGGTTTTATTGACGCCCTAATTATATATATTTTCTCATAATTATTCTAGTTTTTGGATGTTCCGGAATGTTCCGGAATTTTCCATGTTCCTGCTTTTAACGACGGCCGAGTGAGTAGGAACACTCGGAAAACTTTTCGAGCTTTAGTTAGGCGGTCCAAACGCCGCTCCACTCATGCGCCGAACCAAACTTGATTAAGTTTGACTTTAGAGCGACTTTAGAGCGACTTTAGAGCGACGGCTGGTTCAGACCGCGTACTTGCGTCGAACTTAATTCGGAAAGCCAGGGGTAACAATTTGCGACGGGAAAACATGCCTTCTGAATTGAAGAACTCTGTCCAAATAGAAAAGCTGTGACTAACATTTCGCTTTTATGGCAAAATTTAGGGAAGCAAATTCAAACTCAAGGTTCAGTGTTTGTATCTATATTTAATTAGACAGGTTTTCTCCCGGTCAATTCGACTTGTTAAAGGGAAATCTCATAAGCTGGACTATTATCACGAAAAAAGAGCAAAAAATGAATTTTCACTAAAGAAACTCGCTTATACAGTCCAGTTTCTAATAAATCAAAGGCATACTGGTATTTTGTTGTCTTTGTTTTTAGCGACGACTTCGAGCTTCATGCATGACTGGTCACGCCACACAATTTTGAGCCAATCACTAGTCCCGTTATTTGAAAAATACATTACAGTAATTTATGCATTAGGTTCGACACCGTGAGGAGAACGCCGTATGAATCAGCTGCCGCTCCAACGTCGCATAGTGCGACAGACCCTGCCGAATTTAATGTCGTTTGCATCACCAAACCTAACCTGCCGAACCAAACTGATTCAAACGCCGCTCTTCTGCCGTACTTAACTCATCAGTTAGGTTCGGCGCATGAATGGAGCGGCGTTTGGAACGGGCCTAAGAAGGAACTGGAAGACTACCAGTTCGTTAAATTCTAAAAACATTTAGGTTTTTAGTTACAGCGTTAGAAAAAAGATTGAGAAAAATGTTTTGATCAACGGCAAATACCACAAAATCGGCAGTTAGTCCTCGTAATTACCCAAGCTGTAGCGTTCTCTCCCGTATCCAGTGTTTTTGAATTGACCAAAACTCCTCTGCCCCTCAAGAATTCGCGTAACGCTCGCATTTGTTTCTTCTGAAAATTAATCACAACTGTAAGAGGGAATTGCTCAGTGCAACTAACCAAACATGGAACAAACACGATCCATATCAAACTCAGTGTAAGAAAAGGTTATATCAAGTTCCGGTGGTCACGCCCCCACTAATGTCTGACTCAAGGTCATGCAAAAACACGCACAATTTTGAACATTTTGCATGGGGACAATTTGTACCTTTGAATTAAAAAAAAAGAACATTTAAGCTGCATCAGAAGATGGCTTCATATGTCATAGCGATAAATTTCAATGGGGCAAAATCGAATTTTTGAAATTGAATTACGCAATGTTTATAGGAGATTTCGAGCTCCTGTCACGGTTGGCGCAAAAGAATGAGCCCGCGCACTTTTGCACATGCTCTGATCACATTTGTACCGCAAAATTCGAATAAAGCGAAAAATTTCCTTTATTTTGGTATATAATTCATCCGGATTGCAGCCGATTTCGATGGGGCAAATGGCCGCCCAAATTATAGGTATTACACTGTTTTTGCTACTCGCATTTAGCGCGACCGTGAGTGCTGTGGGAGAAGGACAGGATGGCCTAAAGTCTGATTTCGCGGGTTATTCATCGTCTTCCTTCACGTGCAGTATCAACAAGTAAATTTTTATCGAATATACGTTCATCCCATTTGACTCCCAGAAAATGGTCTAAGGTCTGGTTTGAGTTAATTCGATACACAGTCTTTCCTCGTTCTTTCCGTGATTTCCCGGCTGATGTAAGCCCTCCATCAAATACATCCTGATCAATTCTAATTTCAATGAGAGTTGCTGGATCGTCCTATCGGCCAGAATACAACTTTCTTTTTATTTCATGATATAGCTCTGCGTGAAATAATTCCGCACGGTCGTCAAAAGAAGGAGCAGAAGGAATAAAAAGAGGTTCCATCCGCTGGAAAAGAATGTCATCTTTAATCTTTAAATTTCTATCTTTGTCATCAGTACCGCTCGCTATAACCAAGACAGTGAACCCGCTTTCCGATCTTGTCCACGTCTGTTACAACCACAGGATAATGTTTACGGTCTGCTTTTACTCGCAACGTCTTCCTTTGGGGTGATAACTCCTGGAAAACCTCATCTATGTATTATTTTGGTGCATTGGATTCTCTCTTCACTCACCCTGCCGCAGTATTTAGGTATTGTTTACGTATGGAAATTATTCCCCAGTCCCATGGATAAACTAATGCGCAAGCGCATTACAGACAAATAATGCCCGCGCTAGCCTGGACGCCAATTACAGCAAATGTTCATGTTCGTGGGCAATAAGTTTAATATGAATTCGGGAAATATTATTTTCCTTTTGCCTACCGCACAACCAAAACGTCGACCATCGCTTCCATATAGAGTTTTTCAGCGCAATAGAGTTGTTCCGCATAACAACCTTACAGATGCAAATGTACCCATTATGACATTAGACTTGTAAATTCCTTGCCCGTTCGATTATGGCCTCATATTTCATGTCAAAATCTTCAAAGAGCTGACCTAGAATTGTGCACATTTCTTATAATGAGCGCCATATATATTTCTTTATTCTAAGACCTGCAGCGAAGAAGAAACAGCCTCGACAAAGCTATCTTGTAAATAAAGAACGTTGGATCGAATCGTTAGTCTTATTACAACGATTTTGTAAAGATCTTCTCTATCTGTAGCCTGAATTTCAGCCGCCTTCTCCGCTTGCTAAGTCACTCGGGGAGAGAGAGGTCTGAAAGCACTGGGCGATAATGCTGTCCGGTGACGTCACGAGTCAGATGTGGTAATTAATGCAATTTTATCTCAGGCCTCAGCGGTTATCAATCACACGCGACCTTCAGAAGGCGTCTAGACAAAACCTAAGCTTTGGTGGACGTCAATCATCTCCGCCTCCTTACCGACTGTATACAAAATTTACAAAAACAGTCTTAAACCTTGCAGCGGTCCACTCGTAAAAATTATCATTTTACTTTCAAATACTTGAAATTTGTAACTGAAGACGGGCGGATCGGGTTTCTCAACGGCCATTCGCATGCATGAATGACCCGAGATCAAGCAAATCTACACGCGAACGAAATTATTTCTGTACGTATTTGTCTTGGAGCTACGGACTGAACAAGACTTCAACTTCTCATAAACCTTATAATTTTGTAAGGTAATATTGTTTAGTCCGTAGCCCCAAGAAAAATACGTGCAGAAATAATTTGTTCGCTCACGTGCAGATTTGCTTGACTCGTCGGGGTCATTCATGCATGTGAATGGTCGTTGAAAAACCCAACAAATTTCAAGGAATGTTAAATGCCAATGTAGTGAGCTAGCCGTACATACCGAAAGTAAAATGATAATTTTTACGAGTGGACTGCTGCAAGGTTTCACACTTTTTTTCAGGTAAATTTTGCATACAGTCGGCAAGGAGGGAGAGATGATTGACGTGCACCACTTTTTAGGTTTTTTTAAGTCGTTTTTGCGCTGAGGGTCGCGTGTGATTGATAACTGATAACCACTGTAAAACATTGGCGAAATAATAACAAGTATGCTTTCGTTTGGAAAACGGCTGTGCTGCTTTGAAAGTTCAATTGCCACGAGTGGAGCCATCTGATATATTAAGGACCTTCTATATCCCGTAGGCAAGTTTAAGAATACATCGCTTCTGCTAAGAAATTCTGAAAGTGCCTTTTCTTATTGCGGATTAAGTTTTGGAGTAGTATTTTAATTCTTGTTTTAGTTTTAGTTTTTAATCTTAGTTAGCTTACCGCATAGATTTTGTCCTTTTTATTGTATTTTAGATTTTAATGTATTTTAAAGGTTTAACATTTATTTTCTCAGAGGACCCTCCTGAAAACCACCTTATGGTGATTGGAGGCCTCCTTTTAAAATATTATGTATTATGTATTATTGTTATTATTATTATTATTATAAATGTCGAGCATACACCAGAAACGGCTTTAAGTCTTGTTGCGTTAGCTCGCGATTTTCTTCCGCCATCTTGAACGCGCGAATTTGGCAATAAAATTATTCTGAATTGTTCGAGCCGGGCGAATAAATTAACACTGCAACCAATCAGAAGCACTACCAGGTTTTTGGGTAGTGACGCCACCGGAAGCGTTATCGACCAGTGCTTTAGACATCTCTCTCCCCGAGTGACTTAGCGAGCGGAGGAGGCGGCTGAAATTCAGGCAACTCTATCTGAGAAGCAACAATTAGCTTTGAGAAAATTTGTCTGGTTTCATAAGGTATTTACAAACGCAGCGAGCTGAATAAAAAATACAGCAAAATCACACCAGTTTACATTCGGGCGTGCGACTTTTTCTTGAACGAGAGACAATTGCCATCTCATCTACATACCTAAGGTCGTGAAATGCATATTACCATTAGTAAGGTTCTTTATGCGGAAAAGCTCTAATGTTTTGCAGGCTGAAACTTTACAATTACTGTAATGCACGAGTTATGGTCGTTTGTTTGAATAAGAACTGATCAGTTGAATGTTGGCGCTACTAGGTTAATGTTATACTGTACAGGTGACTATGACAACGCCTATAGAAAACTTTGGCGGCCAACTGATTTGCATAGAATCGCGTCAAAACTGCGACAATATCTACAGTGGGAGATTGACTTTGTATGAGAGCTTTTGTCGACACTCCACTTGCTCAGCCAAAAATGTCCGAAATTATCGAGTTCAGTTCAGTGTAAAGGGGTGTACACAGGTTTTAGTGAAGGTAAAGCGGGATTCCACCGACCTTCTTCACTCTGTTTGAAATAAAAGATGGTTGGAAGACGGACGATCTTCGCGCTCGTGTATCGGTTTTACCTTCGCCATGGCTCTTTTTGGTTGCCTGTACTCTCCCGAAGACGGATAAGACCGCTCAAGCTTCTGGTAATAATACTGTCTTGTTGTTTGATTTTCTTTTTTGCTCCTGTTTTATTCAAAAAGAACAGTGTTAGTTATTCAAGAAGAACTAGTGTCTTCTTCACTGATGAATCTGGTGTAAATTTCACTGGCGAGGAACAAAATTCCACGGATGCAAGTGAAGAAGGAAGAAAAGGTCAACTAACAGTTTCCATCTGGCGCGATTTGTGCGGCGACGAAGTGAAAGTGTTGAGAAACTCGCCATTTTATCCTAGTTATCCAAGCGAGAAGAAGTTAATTCGTGAGTTTTCCGAGTTTCAAATCGAGGACAACAAAACGGAATACGGTCAAACGATAGTTGGTTTCCTAAACCCAGCAAGGAATGGATCATATCGCTTTGCGATAGCCTCCGATGATTCATCAGAGTTGTGGCTCAGTGCAAGCGAAAATCCCGATGAGAAACAGCTAATTGCCAGTGTGTTTATTGAGGGCGCTGCAAGTTGGACGAAAAAGAACGAGCTAAATAAATACCCTAATCAAGTTTCGAGCGACATAAATCTTCGCAAAGGAAGTCAATATTACATCGAAGTCATTCATAAACAAGGCAAAGGCGTCGGATTTGTGCAAGTTTTTTGGTCAAATCCTGGCGTCACAGACGTCAAACTGATCAGCTCTGAATACCTATCGCTATGTTCCGATGATGTCGTGGTTTCCCCAAAACAGGATGCCATGAACCAACTACTTGCTGAGCGTCTTGCAATCTCACAGATAGCATGGGAAAAGTACTCGAACTTTTTCGCTCTTCCTTTGATTAGCGAAGTAGGTTATCTTCCACAATGCACGTACAAGTCAAGTCAAGTTGTTTCCAAAGACAAGATCGACAAATACAATGGGGTTTACCTAGTTGATCTATCCAACGTGTTCCCTCAAGATGATACTTTTATGGGAAGCAAAGGAAGAGTGTGGTCCTGGAGTAACAGAGTCGCTGATGGAGAAATAGTACAATCAGTGGTAGACAAGATGATTGCTGCCCTTTACAGGAAAACTGCCAAGTAAGTGAAAGTTTTGAAATTATTATTGCCAAAACAACAACAATCCCTCGATGGTGTACAGATTAATTTATAAATAAAGTAAGGCTAGACAAACTGCCCGTCAGCTGAGCTGTTTATTTGTAGTCATTTGTAGCTATTTGCACACTATAGCTGGTTTTCACATGACGTCACTAAAATTCAAACAACGAAACTATTGATCTTCCTTAGATTTTACTTTAATGATGTATAAGAGCAGCTGAAAACTAATATTCATACAAATTTTCGCTCTGAACGGGTTCTTGGTTTTGTGATACACTACGCTTGAATTTCTAAGCTTTTGCGTGACGCGACAAAAAGCCGTGAATCACTTTGATTTGACTTTGACAGGTCCATTGTGTAGCAACCAAACAGAAAAAGCCGCAAACAAAACAAAAAATTAACGGTGTCTCTATCGGTCATGAAACCACACTTCGATCGTTCGTCCCTCCGAAAAATGGCTGTTACTCTGTAGTTGTATAATTAATAATGGTAATTGAACTGAGTGGAGTGCAATTTGGTCTGAAATTATACGCGTGATTTCAAAATCGAACGAGCGCGCAGCGCGAGTTCGATTTGAAATCACAAGTATGATTTCAGACCAAAATTGCACTCCACTCAGTTCAATTGCCACTTTATTAGATCCATTTTGAAATCGCACAATTTTATCGCCTTAAATTTTAGATTTTTGGTGTATTGTTCCAGTAGCCGGTTTGTTAAAAAAAAGCGGAACCGGAAACGCCTTTGCGTCTAATTTAGTATGCAAAACGATGTCATGTGACGAAAACTCATTCGAGCATGACAAAGAAACAAGCAGTTCTGATCTGAAGTCGAAAATAGTCTACTTCAGGTATAAAAGTGCAATTCTCGTCGCCTGAATCAATTATGGAAGGCCTACCTTTCTTCTGTGGTTGAGGCTGCGACTTTTCATTGTCTTTGGAGAAGGAATTTGAAGGTGCATATCCTGTGTAATTCTGCGATCGATTTCTTTTGAGTTGTGAAACTCCCTCGAGTGTACGATGCCAAGTGGATAGTACGTTTTTTTTCTTTTAAATGCCGTTCAATGGTATGATTTTAAGGGGTCCAGCTCTTATCATCTCCGTTTCTTTTTGTAACCTCGGCGTAGGACTCAATACTCAGGACCTTGTCAAGTTCTGGCAGCGCCATTTGTTTTAAGATATTTCCACGATGGCAGGACTGGCACCGGCTTCGTAAGACGTTCGTTCATTCACTATTTTGTGCAGTGTGGCGTATGTTGACTATGTTTATTCACAGCAACAGAGTTGAGCTGTTTTGTTGCTTCGTTTGAAACTACCGGAAACCTGGAAACATCTACCTTCTTGAGATGACTCTGAATTTGTTGTTGTGTGGTTTTCGTTTGTTTATGTTTTACTGGACTCAGTATCATACGGATCTTGAGCAGATGTTGAAGAAAAATCGCCAAAACATTCGTCAAAATGGACACTGAAAGTTGGGAACTTCCATTAAAGTAGGTCTTCAGCCTAAAAGAGCTCATAATCGTCATTCAGAAACTAGTTAATTAAATTTGTCAATTTTTTTGGAAAAAAAGCCACAATAACAACAAAGTTTTGGCAATAGTATTTGCAAAATTCTCCACACAGTGGCTTTTTGCCTTTCATTTTCCTGAAATTTTATTGATTACTTTAAACTAATCTTGAAATCTGATGGGTTGTTATGTTTTACTGGCCCATTCTCATTGGCTGAGAAAAAGATGCGATTTAGAGCAAAAAATAGTGCGATTCGTGAATAAATCGCACCACTGAGAGCCAATCAGATTGCAAGGATAACCAGTGATTTCAAAATGGATTTAATAAATAATCTAATCTGTTCTCTTTATGCAAGCAAACTGGAAACTCGAAAGACTTTAAATGACGTCTGGCTCAAACCTGTACGCGCGGACTTGCAGCCTGAAGCTACAAAACCAGCTCCTCTATAATTAACTTCATCCGCTGCAAATCTACAGGCGAACAAATTATTTCTGCACGTATTGGTCTTGGGGGTACGAATTGAACAAGACTTAAACTTCTTATAAACCTTATAATTTTGTAAGGTAATAAGTTATAAGTTTTATAGGTTTACTCTCGACATTCCATCTTTCGACATGCTATGTAAACAGCTGAAAGACCGTTTACCTGTGAAACTGGCGCTTTTTCCGGTTATTAGCGGAACAAAATGTTGACAAGTATATGATAATTACTGACCTCAAATGAATGAAGAAGATTGTGGACTCCCGATTTACGGCATAATTCAAACCATTTTAGTGTAGTCGATCGACTCTCAAGAGTGACTTCCGGTCAGGGCCGCTACCGCTCAGTTACATGTAACATTTGAAAGATGTAAACATTCAAAGCAGTCGATTTATCCCTCACAGAATGTTTTC
This sequence comes from Orbicella faveolata, assembly GCF_042242905.1. Classification (NCBI taxonomy): domain Eukaryota; kingdom Metazoa; phylum Cnidaria; class Anthozoa; order Scleractinia; family Merulinidae; genus Orbicella; species Orbicella faveolata. The sequence continues at coordinate 18,518,231 of NW_028301576.1, read as the reverse complement.
TTGATGCTCCTAGCCTTAGTATGATGTCAAGTAAATCCATCTTTCATGACTAAAAATTGAGTTTGACCTAGCCTCTTCCGGGCGTTCAGTTAGTTGGGACGCAGCGCGAAAATTAGCGCGCGAAAATAAAGAGTGCGGTGAGAGGACGCGAAGAAAATAAAAATCCAAACAACCTAAAAGTTACGGTTTTGAAATAAGTTAGTAAAAACCTCCTCCCTGACAAAGTTTGAGAAAATCTATTTTTTCTATCCTGCGTAAGTGTCGCTCTGAAATTGAGATTGGATGATTTAAACTACAACTTTGAATCTGATTGGTTGATTTAAACTACAACTTTGAATCTGATTGGTTGATTAAAACTACAACTTTGAATATGATTGGCTTATTGAACTGATAACAAGCGTACTGTCCGAGAAAAAAACTGTCCGATAACAACTTGGCAAGTGAATTAGTGGAAAATAGGAGTTTTTTAGCCCAATTACAATCGAGGAAAGGTTCGGGAAAACCGAGAGTAAAAAGCAAAATAAATAAAGAGTAAAATATTCTATTTTTGTAAGTAATATGCAACTACATGTAATAATGTGCGATACCGACCATACGCGAGATTTTCCTAAACTAAAATTTAAAGATTACCGTATTGTGCACCAGAATTAAGGCTTTCAGTAAATAAACCGATTCATTTTTTCCCAAGAGGGCACGGTAACGAATCCTGCAATCTGATTGGTTCTTAGCGCGCTCCGGATATTCCTATCTCTGACCACGGTCACGGTAACGGCGGGAAACAGCGCGGGTGAAATTGTCGTGTTGGTCAATTTTCGTGAGTGAAAAGCGGTAATGATCACTCTTTGCCCTTTTTACACTTTCATCGACGATTAATCAACGCAAGCTTATCCCTATTCACTTTAAAATGGCAAGGAAAGTCAGCGTAAGTAAATTCAATTGAGTATATTTTGAAGTTGTGAGAGTTTGTTTGGTTGTTTGTAGCTCGGCGCTGTAATGGCACGTAATATTGTATTGTACAATACTGTACAATTTTGAGCAAAAAATGAGTCTATTGTAGTCGAGTTCACCTTTCTGATCGTTGTTGTATTTAAGTGAATTTCTGTGGAATACACTTACCGGATTTCCTCGCTTTGTGCTACTCAATTTACGGTAGAAAGGTCTGATTTAGAGTGATTCGCAATCACTGATAGAAATTGTTTTTGTAGTAAAACTTCAAATTTGCACGAGCTTTCACTCCGGTAAAACAGTTTTTGAGCACTTAACTGGTGAACTAGATGCAACTAACATAAAGTAGTTCGAAGTAAACCTGTTCTTTAATACATCTTTCTTTGTCTAGTATCTGAGTTAGCCGCTCGTTCGCTCGTTAGATTTTTTTTACGATGGTTTGTAGACCGCACGTAAGCCAATTCAATGTTGCCTATACAAACCCACTTGCAAACCATTTTACCGCAGGAAAAAAATTAAATATGTTATTTGCCAGCTTAGGGTTGGTCCGTATAGCGAAAAACTGTGACCTTGGCCTTGAAAATGCTTTTAAGACCTCGGTCACAGTTTTTCACTATACGGGCCTCCCAGCTGGCAAATAGCTATGTACTTATTTACTGAGTGGGAGGGCCGGAGGGGAAAATATTTGACTCGCCTGCGCGAGGTCCGCACGTACAAATATTTTCCCCTCCGGCCCGACCTAACTCAGTCAAAAGCATTTTATCATATGACCACCTAGTGTTGAAAATTTTGAGAATTCTGTTTAAATCTAAATAGGATGTCGCGCGCGGAACAACTTCAAAAAAGATTCTACAATAAAAACTTGTCATTCATTCCTTCGCGTCGAACAAGAAACACACAATTCATCGAAAAACACGACTCGTTTTCTCGTGTTCGTTTTTCAATCTAAGTCCAAAATTACAATTCATGCTAACGGGATTGGCTAACCTGTTTAAAAAGCCAACGGAAAGTTGACATAAAGCTGTCAAAAATATGTCAAAACCATCAAAAACTTTCGCTTTCGAAACAAATTTCGCTTCATACTTCAATAAAATGTCGGCGTCGTTTGAAGCTATTTGTCGACCTCTTGGATTCTCTTGAACAAGGAAGTACCAGCAACTGAATATTAATGACACCGATGTAGGTTTGCCTTGGTCGCTTGAATTTCCACTACACAGCAAAGCCAGCAAAGTCAGCAAACCCAGGCACTGTTTGGGGGAACCTACATCAGCAAAGGAAGGGTTATTCTGGGGAAACATTCGATTATTACTATTATTATTACTATTATTATTATTATTATTATTATTATTATTATTATTATTACCAAAAACAAGCTACATACATGTGCATTTGTTTAGAGAACCGATAAGTTCACTAAATTCTCTGCACTCGTTGTCATTGATAATAGTGTGGTAACTGGCTTTCGCGTTTGTACTGAATGTCAGTGACCATTAGTAGAAGACAAAGTTGGAATTTTTGTTTCTAGCTGATCGCCTTCCTGATCTAGTTGAAACTTGCGGAGTGTCATCCTCTGGTTGAATCTCATCGTCGTCCTCCTCCGTAGTCCTATTGTCACCACTGTCGAGGGACTCCACTAGAAGACAGTAGTAAACATCATCGTCAAGAAAAAATTGTATCGTCTTCTTTCTTATGTGGTAATAGATGTCCAACAGTAGCAATTAAATAATGAAAGAATGAAAGATGCGAATGCAGCCATAACACTACTGGAAAAATGACCTGAAAAAATTTCAGGCTGTGAACGGAATTCGAGCCCACGACCTTTGCGTGTCACTCGTTCGCTGCGCGCACTCGTGAGATATCGAGTTGACCACTCGAAGATAAAAAAAATTGTATATTGCGTATTAGCCAATCAGAACGCGCGCTTCTCTAAAGCTACGTTGTAATGGATTACATGCACGCTAACGTATACTGAGTTGATAGCGCGACTTTGATCAAGCTATGTTGTAACTCGGTTTCACAGATGACATTATTTTCATGTAATTTGTTTTCATGCAAGAGTAGATCAACTTCTTCTGTTTTCAAGCTATATCCTTGTGGATTATTCTTGATTCAGTTTTTGTACCTGTATTTACATAATTTGGGGGACTGATGTCATATTGTTTGAGAAGTTCATTAATTACAAAAATGATGGTTTGTGATACAAATACAGAACATTTAGCTGGGTAAGTGGAGTTCATATTCCTTTGTTTGCATGACACAACTCACAAACCTTCACCACGCCGGACTCATCACTTTGTAAAGGGTTTAATTCGAATTCATCTCTGCAGTGTAATTACCTTACGAGCGACCCAAAGGCTTACCTGAAGTTCGCTTCGAAACATGTTCGAACACGAGAAATGAAACAAACGAAGCCAAACAAATACCTGAAATACGAATTATTTTATTAAGAACCTGATGTTTGACTTCTTTAGGTTTCTGCTTGCCTTGCCTACCTGCTTGCCTACCTGTTAGCATGCCTTCCCGACCTTGCTTGCTCGACTTGACTAAAAGACCGACCAACCGATCGAAGGACGGACGGACACACCGACCGACTGACTGACCGACAGACCGATCGACCGACCCACCACATACTGACCGACCGACCGACCGATTGATCGACCAACCGACCGACCGACCTGCTGACCGACCGACTGAGTGATTAATGACTTAATTTGTCTCGTTTTTCTTCCAGGGATTTCTTTTTAAAGAGAATTTACAGAGTTACGCAGAAGTCTGATCCAGTTTATGGCGATCGTTTCTCTGTCGACGCGGAACTTGGTTTACAGCATAGCAAGAAATCATTTCGCTTGTCAGAGCACGTCTATCAGAAGAAGGGAAGTGACAAGTTGTGTTTTCCAGAAGGAATCAACTGGAACAGCAAAGCCATGGTGTACTTCATACTTCCTGTCAAAGACCAGGGACGATGGGTCTATCATTTTATCAATGAACTCACTGTTGCCAGCTTATTAACCGGTGATACGAACTTTCACGTAGTTGTTGCCGACTTTGAAAGCCAGGATATTGATATGGCTGAAGCTTTTAACACTTCTCTGTTCCGCAGCAGACACACCATTGTTAACATGACGGGTAAATTTTACAAGACACTCGCGCTAAACGAGGCTGTCGCGCGTGTTCCAAGCGAGCATGATATACTGTTTCTGTATGACCTTCACATCGATGTGCCCGTAGACATTGTGGGCAGCGTCAGAAAGGTAATAAAGTGCAAATGTAATTACGTTAGAAGCAGGCTCTGTAAGAGTCTTCAGCAATGTTAGCGAACAGTTCAAATGCGTGACCTAAGAGGGTACGAAAGCACGGCCCACTAGGAAAACAGAGAGGGGGTGGGAACCAGGAGTTGCCTCATTAGTGTTATGTTTTCTCCAACGTCTCCTCCTCATGTCACGCTTTTTCAAGTTTTGCGCAGTGTTCGACGATCTTCTCCATTGTTCTCTGCGATTGCTCGACATTTTTAATGAATTGATGAACAGAACTAAGACAGGCGTGTTCAGTGTTTTCTGTGTAGAAGAAACATTTTACTTAGTGTGAATAAATGCTCCTAGTTTCTGTAAGTGCGTGGATGTCGCATGGTATGGAGGAGGAGGAGGCGCCTGCAAGAACATTGCTCTCCACCAGGCTCCTCACGGTGAATGCAGGCCTCAACAAATCAACTAAAATCATGTTTTACCATATCTACAGTGTATTGGACAACTGCTAGAGAACAAGTGTAGAACTGATAGGGGCCTGTAGATGAGAATGCTGATGACGATGTCACAGGGCACTTGGAACTATCCCGCTACTGATTGGCTGGAAAAAAAAATTGTAATCATTGCAGATCTAGATTTCTCGATAAGCAGAGTAGATGTATTAGAGGCTAGGGTACAAAGATTCTCGGACAAGCGTAAACTACAGTGACAGGATTTACTCTGTATGGGTTCGCTTGTTTACTGTAATGCACCAGTCAGATGGTGCTATTGGTCCTAGCCTTCTCTAGGTCCCTTATGTACTTTGACTCGAAATCGTTGTACCACTACTACATACTCAACGTTATCAGTTTGTCATTCATCTTTCAGAACACCGTTGAGGGACGAATTGCCTATTTCCCTGTGGTTGGTCGTTTAGATTGTGGCAGCTCGTCTACTGAACACAGAGGCTTCTGGGAACTTGAAGGGTTTGGCTTGCTTGGTATATACAAGTCTGACTGGACAAAGATTGGAGGTAAGTGGAACTCAGTTTTTTTAAGAACGTGATCAGAAGAACAACCTAATGATCTCGATGCCGGACAAAGCTTGAACTGCAATATTACCACAATGCAAAGCCTCTTTAACCGACTAACGAGATATGAGAAACATGTTTTTCTCCTGATAAAGTTTCTAACGACGGTTAAACACTTTGTTCGCGGCTTGAAAAACTTGACTGATTGATTGAATGATTGATTGACAACTTTATTTACACACGGTAAAAATTCCTTCGGCACAATTTTAAAGTATAATACCTAAGTCTGCCTAGATAAATTAACTAATAATTAATATAGCATCATAAGAATAAAAACCTATTATTGCTATTATCAATTGAGCAGACAATTAATTATAATTCACCTCAGTGGTCCCAATGTGTGTAGAATGATCACTATACTTATCTTAAGGAGACAACGCACTACAAAAAAATCATACCACACAGTATAGAACTATGTCACTCTTTGGATGTATTGAGTTTTGTAATATAGATAGGACCCTGCGCGCGCTCTGTTGGTCAAAAACCCATGTTTTATCAGAGTATAAAACATAGAAAAAAAAGCGTGTTTGATTGATTTGCGCGTATAAAATCTATATCATAAAGCAAATAAAGAAGCCTAAGCCGTGTATTACACTGTGATAAAACACGACGGGCATTTGAGAAGACGAGGGTAATGTAGAAAACACTCGCCTGCGGCTCGTGTTTTCTACATTTCTCGAGTGTTCTCAAATGTCTGGAATCCAAATTCAACCGTTTTTCTGCGTTCTGGTCTGCTTGTCGTACGTTGTCTTTGTTTTGTGGGCGTGGCACAGCGGAATAATGAACGACTTAACACAGTTCGATACTTATGCCACCTCGGACGAATTGCAAATTGAAAAATACCACTCGCCCAAGGCCCCAGCAAAATAAAAACAGTTTGGAGGCCGGGGGGGGGGGGGGAGGTGGGGGGAGGTGGAGGTGCTGGCGGTTTGTTGGTGTGCTTGCATGAATGTCGAAAGATCTCGAAAATTTTGTTGCTGGTTGCTCAAAGACAGGAGGAAATTAGAAAATAAAAGTGCACTGAAAACAAGAAAGACTCTATGTGGGCAGTGGCTTGTGCATTGTTTTGGGTTGAAGGGAAAATATTGACATTTGATTTACTCCCACATTGCCTTTCTCCTACACGGAATAAAAGTGGATTCTGATGAGCTGTTTATTGCAGCCTGACACAGTAATACTGAACTAACAAAATTCTTTTAGAAACTTAGAGAATTTGTTTCCCTGCTAGCAGAGGCTCTTTTCCTGGTGTTCGCTGACGGGAGAAAAGAGACCTCTACCATGGGTCGAAAGTGGCTATTTTTAGCATGCTCCGCGGCTTAGCGACCGAGCCATCACGTGATGTTCATAGCGCGTGACGAAAATAAAACCTTTCACTCAAACTGGCTCGAAAAACCCACGCAGATGGCGCTCTATGTCCCACACCCCGGTTAATTCACTGTGTAGAAAACAAAGGAAAATATCGACTAGATCGCCAAAACGCGCTTAAAAAAGTACAAAAATCATCTGGAGATAATTGTTGTCTGAACTGTGGTATTAACTTCAAGTTATCTGGACAGGAAAGCTTTTCAACACAGCCACAACTGCAGAACTCAAAGAAAATTTAATAGTCCGTCTCGGAGAGTCGCCAGATTTTTCCTTGTCATCCCGACGGGTTTGCAAATGCTGTAAACGAAAGGTGAACTCAGTTATAAATAGAACATTGATTCTCGAACAAGACAAAACATTTCTCATCGACAAACAACCACAACAAGTGGGTTAGATGGCAGAATTTTCACCTTTTCCGTTCGTGCAACTAGTACAGCAATCTGGTAGATGAGAGTTTTCCCATGCCCGGTCGGCAAGCACGCAAACGTGTCTCGCCCGTTTAAAAGGGCTTTCAAATGCTCGTCACTCAATTTTTTTATTTTTCCATCGTCGAGGTTATCCAAAACGGAAGAACGCAAACTTGTGTCTCTTTAAGATTGAACTCTTTCGAGCACGTCGATGAGCACGCCATGCACCGTGGGCTCAATAAATGACAGCGAAATTAATGTAAAGAAATGCGCGAGACGCAACGGGCTCAAGTTGCGGTCAGCGAACAACGCAAGGAGCATGCGTTTTAAATAGAGCCGTCCAAGACTGTGGACGGCGGTTAAATCAAAGCCATTTTCGACCCATGGCAGATGTCTCTTTTCTCCCGTCAACGAACACCTGGAGAAGAATCTCTGCTAGCAGGGAAAGAATTTGCTTGTATGAACATTTAGTTGTACAACTCTGATTTATTTTTGCTCTGTTTGTCCAAAGGAACGAACACCGAGAAATTCAAATACAAATGGGGCGGGGAGGACTGGGATCTACTGGACCGTGTTTTGAACGCCAAGTTGGAAGTGGAACGAATCAAGTACCCAGGCCTCTATCATCATTATCACAGTACACAAAAAAAATGGAATTAAAGATATTTTTTATTTGTTTTATGGAATCTACACGAGATCATGATATGGAAATAGAAAAAGAAAATGGATCTCTTTGTTATTTCACCGCGATTTAGACGTCTGAAAATGTGAGATTTTACCTCCGGTTAGGTCAGAAACCGCAAGGGGTTACGACCTGGGACTAGTCAGGCTGTGACGTTAAAACAAGAACGTACTTCGACATATTTCTCCAACCAAAATAATAGAAACGAAACAAACAAACAAAAAAAAAAAAAAGTGAAATAAACTAGGAATTAGGCAATCAAGCGTAATTCCAATTTTGATTCAAATTTGTAAACATTCACCATTATTACGAAAGGTATGTAGACGCGGTGTAAAAGCAACGACATCCATTTTCTCTTTCGATTTCTTTATTATGATCTCGTTTAGATTCCATAAAACAAATAAAAAGTATCTGTCACAGTGATACACTTTTAAAACGCTTGGTGTAGCCGCGCCTGGAGTGTTTGTAGCGCGCCTCCTATGCGAAGTTGCTTTACCTGGCCTACGTACCGCCTCACCAAGTTGAAAAATATCGGTTTAAATTCTCACATCATACTGCGACTACTTAACAGTTTTAAAAGGTGTTGTGTAAGGTTTAAGATTAAAGATTGTGAATATCGCTTTCTTTTTTTTTAAATTTAACTTTATTTGTTTTCTGCACCACTATAATCAATATCTTTGCGCCGCCATGTTATATTCTCCATTGTTACATTCAGTACTAGTGTAGATGTGTTATCTCAATAGAATGGTCGTAAAATTACATGCAACTATCTTCGATGTTTCTTTCCACGAGCCAGATATGCTACCAAACAGTTTTTTATCTATCGTTTGAGTGCCTTTTGAGTTGTTGGTAGCATAAAGCCAGTCAATTGCTAAGGTCTTTACAAAATTAAATTGACAGATAGTATGTGTATGATCAATATTGATTCTTGCTCACCACTGTAGAGGCATTCGTCATCCGTTTAATACCATATCAATAAAGGTTGTCTTTGGTGACTTTAATTCTATGGATTAATTTAAACTGGATTTCCTTCCACTTTGGCTACTTGCAGATGTTTTATAGCGAGGTTTTTTCGAGGCATACCCATCCAACTTCATTGTGTTATTCCATCTCCTTGGGCCAGACTGGCTAGCCGTGTGAATATCAGTTTGAAAAAAAAAAAAAAAACTAAATGCGACGAAATCTGCATTAGACTTGATTCCAGTCACTCTTCAAACAGGATCACACCACAAGCTTATTTGTGTGAATTCATCTGAGACCATCGTGGTCATGAGGTAGCCCACAAATATTGTCTTGTTGATGGCAAATTTACATCGGTTCCTCTTTCTAAGCAGAAATGTCTCAACTTTCATTCAAGTGTTTTGTTTGTCATTCGCGCGTCAAAGCGTATGACAATTTGAAATTCTCTTAGAGTGATTTCAGTTCTATATTATAGAACACAAGTAAGTACGATTTTCACCAACTTCCAAACTTGAGCGGGAGAGCGCACTTAGTCTTCGGTTCGCGAGCGCATTTAACTGCCAGTATCGTGCAAATAATTAAGATACAGGGTTAAGTACCAAATGATCATATGATCGTAACAAGTAAAGCTTTTTGAAGCGATCGAGATTTCGCGGAACTCTATTTTCTGTTGACTGCTTGTAGAGTTGATGGACTGGTCTTCGCAACCGCAAGAAATTATGGGTAAATTTGCGTTTGTATGGATAAACCGCAACCAATTACAGTTCATTGAAAATCCACGTGGGAGCTCCAGTGAGACAAAAGTAATTTATGCCAGTAAGTAAGTAACAAAATTATACAACGCTTAAGAGTGGTATACCATGGAATATCACTCGAATCACTTGTATTTTCACGGAATACTCACAAGTCTTTATTATTTTACACCATGCCATAGAGAGACAGTGGCAAACACAGTCAATGCAGCTGACGATGGGAAGGATGGGTGTAAGCAGTATGAGTTCTGAAAAACCCATTTCGGAGAAACTGATAAATAGTACTGTATTGTATTGTACTGTTAGCGTTTACAAGGAAAATAGTGTAAAGTATCGCACGCACCTCGCCTTACAGATTGCGTGCCGCGTTTAGCATATGCTTGAGTTTTCATTCTGTGTAATTACGATACGGGCCTAAGCCAACTATTCATTCGGCATATTCATATGAAAACATAACACTGAAAAACTGACATTTCTAATTAGTGTAGCGTTTAAGGGCTCATTAACTGATCTTTTTGTAGACTGCAAGCAGTCTCTCTTTTCCTCGAAAACCGCGGGGAAGAACGTAAAACAAGTAAGCGTGCTAGCGTGACTGTGAGCGTGACGTGCGAGCGGCGATGCCGCGAGCCGCTAGTAGCGGGGGCGTCGGAAGACCAGCAAAAAGAGAGATTGCACTGGTTTCATACAACGATTTGGATGCTACTTTGACAGGTCGCATCAATAACACCTCCGCCCCGTTTTGAATATGACACTCCAGGCAAATGACCTCTCAAAAGTGTTTATACGGCTCTGTCAAACGGCTCTACTCTGCTTTTAAGTCTTCCTAATAGCACAGTCCTTCAAAAACCAGTGTGAAGCATAAAACTAATAAAAGGTCGCAAGATCGAAGTTCAAAATAGAGCGGCAAATGTTATGAACCGTAGGAGTCGCACCTTAGGAGACAAACATTACAACAGAGTTTGGGCGTGCGCTGCATGTCACTTATAAAGCCGGGTTACTGACAGATGTGCGTCATAACTTCCTAGACCGACCAATAGAATTACTCCGTCACCAGAGTGCCGGGCATCCAAATCACGGTTGTATGAAACCAGTGCAGTCTCTCTTTTCGCTCGTCTTCTGATGCCCGCGCTACTAGCGACTCGCGGCACGGCTACTTGTAATCTTTTTGAGCCGATGACAAGGAAAATTTATTTTTATCTAGCCTCGTCATTCTTTGTTACGTCATAGTTATTTCTCGTGTTTTAACCTTTTCGTGATCAGTTACACCAGTAATGACGTCATGAGGTCACGCCCATGGTCAAGTGACTAATTCCGAAAAAAATGTAAAGGCTTCCATACATATTACTTTATCGGGAGTTTTTTTTTCGTTGATTTAAGCTTTCATTTTTAATCCTCATTACGCTATGCATAGGTAAGATATGGGGAGAATTTCAAAATATTACAAAATTCGTAATTTTCTGAAAAAGGCACGATTTCACAAAAGGGTTCCAACTTTAGCTTGAATCGTAGCTCGTCGAAAAATGTTGGATTTAAAAAAATCTGTGTTTCCTTTAGCATTTAAAAAGTGGCCCCGAAGTTATCCTATCAGCGCTCGCCCAGTTCACACTGCCAGCGGCACTTCGATAAGATCAAACGAGGCACACGAAAGCCTAATGGAAAAAGTTTTTCTTTTTCTTTTGCGCTTGTTCTTCTGTTTTTCTCTTATTTTGTTTTTGCTTACATATACTTGTTTACTTAGCATTGTGTGAAACACACACAAAAAAATTTCAAAATGTAACCGAGTTTGCAGGTCACTGAATTGTTTAAAACAGTCTTGCGCTAAGGCTGACTTAAGTCACCGGAAGTGAAATTTCACCTCGCTTATTAGACCCTTAAACTTATGATGACCAAAGTCTTCAGCATCAGCGTTTTCTGGTTATCGGTAGGGTAATATGTTGTTTATCTGTTTCGATTGGCGTTTCAGCTTTAACGGAAAACAGAAATATTCCAAAATTAAGTATACTAGTCAAAGTAGGTTAGTACCTAGTTTGTAGCGGAGCTCTTGCGTGCCGAAAGCGCGCAAGTGCAGCCCTATACGCTAAAACATTTGGTTACTCGTATGGAATCTATTTGTTTTATATAACAAAGAAACAACATATGTAAATGACGTCATCTGCACGTCTGTCCTTGAATTCATCATAATGTTGAACCAATCAAAATGCGAGAGTAATGAGATCTATTATTTAAATAGCTCTGACTCGCACCATTATGACGAGAAGTCTTGTAGTTTTCTTTTGACTCGTTCCTTCCTTAGTTGTTCACTTTCGTTTGTCGAATAAAAACTAAGTTAACAGTAACCGAGGCCCACAGGATATCCTTACAATGTTCGTGATAGTATTTCCTTAACCAGCTGTGAATCAGCGTATCCCAAAGTTGACCGCGATGGTCGAATTTTTAACTACCAGCTTCACTTGTGAACCAGTGAACCAGTTGAAAAATAAATAACGTTTAATGGTTTTCTTTTCATGAAAATCCCTGACTACCTTTAACAAATTGACCTCAGTTTTTCATGCGTCTATCCTGTTATTGATCATGAATTTCGTCATAACACTGTCAAAGTAGCTGTGGATCCACGGGGCGATAGCCGAGTGGACCCGCAAACTACTTTGACAATGTTATGACGAAATTCATTGTCAATAACAGGACAGACGCATTAAAAACTGACATTAATTTGTTTTTTGCGATAACAAATTGTCAAATTGCCCGCTCTCACCCGTTGATACATCGCATAAATTATAAATTCATGTGTCTGTCCGCTTATTGACAATACAAATTAGCCAATGAGCGCGCGAGAATTTCTGAAGTTATCGTAAAAAATAATATTTAAAATTTCAGGAAACTTATTATTACAAATCATGCAGGGATATAAGAGCGGGCATTCCCGATTCTCTGAGCGGGCTGTACTCCATTCAGCCTGTTCTTGGTGGTCAAGTTATCACTGTCTACTGTGAAATGGCGATTGCCGGAGGTGGCTTCAGTTTTGTCCCTAGAACAGACATCCGGGGTACCGTAAGGCAGCAGATGATCTCTGAGCTGTTTAGTAATCGCACTCAGGTACTGATGAGGATTCAAAAGAAAGATGGAACTCAACCTTACACGCTTGCACAACAGCTGCCGGAATACAAACAACGTTTACTTGGAAATAAAATGTTTAAGCAAGCAACCGGAACGATGATCCTGCTGGTATACGTTGGATCAGTAGTGATCTAATCGGCTTTACATATAAAATGAAGAATACAAAAGCAAAAACCGACACAACGTAGAACGATTTTTTGAAGGTGTACTATATTTCGGCTGGTCAAACCAGCCTTCTTCAGGTACAATGGAAGATTTTACATTGGTGCGTGTTTTTATGTAGCCGATATTTACGTAATACCGAAATACGCAAAAGTAATTGATAGTGTAAATTGAAGATAAGCATACGGTAAAATAAAATAACATGATAAAAGAACATAATAAAAGAAAACAAATGGAAACAATTAATATGTTTCTTCGCGGATGTTCAGACCATCCGTATGCTTATCTTCAATTTACACTATCAATTACTTTTGCGTATTTCCGGTATTACGTAAATATCGGCTACATAAAAACACGCAAATGTAAAATCTTCCATTGTACCTGAAGAAGGCTGGTTTAGCCAGCCGAAATATAGTACACCTTCAAAAAAATCATTCTACGTTGTGTCGGTTTTTGCTTTTGTATTCTTCAGTTTACTTGGAGTTCGTGTCAACAATTATGATGAAGTCACTTGGGAGACTACTTGTTGCTAGGTAACAAAACTATCGTTCATCATACTACATAAATCATTTATAGTTTATTGCTAACTGTAGAATTCCGTTGCACTTCATTTTTGTGTTGACTTCCACATGGCAAATCTTTGCTTTCGCCAGGAATTATTCCCCCTGATGTATCAGGCATAAATGGAAACGTTCTCGGATTTCTGTCCAGACAGAAGTGCATATGCGAGGATGTGGCTGTTATGCTTCCAGTGACCGCTGGACAGACGCAAATGGGACTGCCGTTGAATTTCGTTAAGCTTCGAAAGCGAAGCGAAACACGTCAAGTGTTACCCGCAAGTTTAGGGAAAGGTTTTCGAAGCCTGCTGATTAAGGTGAAGCCGGATGACTTCTCATAAGCGGAGCATATACGTATGCCAGCTTGCCTTGCACAAGAAGTAAAATATCTTCGTTAAGTGCTAGTCACATGAAAATATCAAGAACTTTTATCGTCTAACCTCGCCTTGTAACTAAGATTACTCCAGCTTAAGTTTTAGGTGAGCTTTTCTGACCTCATTGTATACATTTAGTGTCATTAGCATACGACTTTAATACGTCATTTCTAACATGATTCCTCCTCAGGTAGAGAGGACATCATGTTCGATATAAGTTGACCCCAAACAGCTTAAGAGCTTATGAAACGTAGTACCTGTTTCAAGTTTTTGGGTGTAATACCGAAGGTGACAATGTCTTTCAAAAACTGCAACAGTTCTAGGTGGCCCGTACATTCTTTGTAACACTTTGAGTTTTAAAGCTCGCGTGGCACAAAAAGACATTGAGTACGTCGTTCTCAGTCAAATTCCTTAGGACAGTTGATCTTGCTATGACCTTTTAATATTCAGAACTGATATTTTCGTAGTTTCGACTGAGATGATATACCAAACACTCGAAACAGCGTTTTACAACATTTCCAAACACCTTGAAGTTCGTCAAAAATACTCTGCAATACACCGAATGTAAATATGGCGGACCGCTCGGTTGGCGCCCGGGACTAGTCGCATGTAAGCGAGTCTAGTCAGGCTTTGATGTTTTGTTTTGACAATGCTTTCCCAGAAAAGTCTTGCTTCGTTGTCGATCTGGTCTGTTTTTGTTTCGCCCTCCCTATAAGTTGTTGTGTTCCTGAATGCCACCAGAAGGAATTGAAATCTTCCACAGCAGAGAAAGTGTTTGTGTTTTTGTTTCCGAGGTCTCCTCTCAGGGAAAACAGACGAAGGAAAGTAGTTCACGATCGCCGAAGGAACTGTTAAAGTTTGTTCGTTCAGGCTGGAAGATCTTAGAAGATGTGTAAGCGACCGCATTATATAGCTCCAAGTCGTTCTAAAGATTCCCTTTAACACGTAATTAGTATTCGGTTAGTCCGGGCTTGTTTTTCTGGTCGGCTGGGTAAGTTGCCGGCTTTTCTTCCTTCTGTGAATTTTTTTGTTTTACCCAAAATAAGGGGGGTGGGAGGAGGGCGGGCTCCCAGCGCCCCTTCCCTAGATCCGCCACTGATATCTAAGTAGTAGGAGAACGTATACCTACCGTGGTTAGTTAGCCACGATCATTGACTTGAAATTAACATCGCACTTCAAGCGCGCATTTCTCATTGGGAGTCGATCGCGACTAGCCGTATACTCACATCTGCGGTTGAAAAAGCAGAGGAGAAAGAGGGTTGGAAGAAAAATAAAAAGAATCATTTACTGAAAGCAAATTCTTTCAGAAACGTTAGCCATCAGAGTAACAGAAAATCGACCCGAGTGATCGTGCGCGATAATTAAGGACACTGCGTGGTCCGACACCGCGGATATACGTTTTTTTGGGGCGCGATACAGTATTTTACTGGACAGCGGTACACCTTAATTAACAAAACTACAAAATGCCCGCAACAGGAGGGAAAGGTGAACGCGTCAGATTTGACTGACCCGATGATCATGGCCATTATGACGTCACGGCGAAAGAAGTGCGCAAATGCACTCAATTCTAGGGTTTCACCCACGTGATCAATAGCTTAGCAACGGTTCCTATCCGCCATCTTGGTGTCCCTCAAGCGTAAACAAAGCGTATCCAAAGAAGAGTTCATGTGAGAAAGAAGGGATGGTTTTATGCGTTGTTGTTGGCTGTTCGAGCAAAAATGGAAATCGTAAAGGCTTGGTGTTTTTTCGTATACCTAAGATTATTACAAATCAAGGGGAAGAACAGGAGGAACTCACTATTAGGAGGAGAAACGAGTGGATTTCTGCGGTGATTTGTGGCCACGCTACAAATAAGAGAGTGCTAGAGAGTGAACGAGTTTGTAGCAAACACTTCGCTCTGAAACTACCGGAACAGAGCGGCTTTGGTCGATAAATTGGTCAGCAAAAGGATCAATTAAACTTAAAGCTACTGCTTTAATTTTGCACTGGTTGAGTTTGGCATAAAGCTGATGTATTTCTTCTTTCGAGGGCGCCGATGCGCGCTGCATGCGCTGTGGCGCCGGCTGATGCAGTCCCAGAACTAGAAGCTGCTGCATGGTTCGAGGCTTGCGGCTGTTGTAGATCCTCAATTTTCTGGTCGAAATTTTCTTTGAGCTTGTTAGCTGATAAAAAATCGATGTCCTTAGCCCTCGCATCCGGCACTTCATTGACATATGTCGGTAAAATCCATGAGCATTTTACCTGTGTGCAAGCGAGCTTGCCATGAATTCGTGTAGTTGCCTCTAAATAAAATAAAACACTCGCGATATGTGAGCATGACTCAGCCTGTCCAGCTTTGCATCCCAAGCAATGGGCTGACAAAATAGTCCCATCGTTTTCGGAAATGACCCAAATGTTCACTAAAGGATCATTCATACGCTGTGAATGCCGAGCACTTACTCTCACGACATACTACTACTGCCTACAACTGAGGTTACAAATCCCGACACCATTTGATTAAACGCCTCCAGACTCTTGAACGCCTTGAACTGCTTGTTGGTGAAGAAGCTGGTGTCAAGAACGAGGTAACTCAGCAAGACCGAGACTTCCACTGGAGGCAAGCATTCTGGACTGAACTGCTCGGCTGTTATGCTTGCGGGGTCAACCCCGATGACCGAGATCTTTTGCGAATATCTTTCCTTTACTCGACTCTCTAAGCTTTTGGCATTCTCAGAGAGCACTGGGATACCTTTAGATGAATGCCCGGTACTTTTATCGTGTTTTTCTTTCTGGATATTCATGTAGTTGTCGAAATAATAGAGCGATAATAGAGAAGCTTCACTGTAGAAATGGACTATTATTGGCATAAATTTGACACCCGAGGGACACCAACATGGCGGACACTGATTTGATCAAAGCTTGTGACGTCACGTGAAACCCAAGAATTTTCGAAAATGGCGTCGTCGCCTCTTGCTGATACAACTTTTTGTGGCGGATTTCTCCAATCATTCCAGCTTCAGATGGTATTGTATTTGGGTCTCAAGGAGTAATTATCATTTTTCTTTCTTGAGAGGTAAGTAGATTTTAATTATAACCGAAACATCATGAGTAATTATCATTTTTCTTTCCTGAGAGGTAAGTAGATTTTAATTATAACCGAAACATCTTACATAAAGTGTACTGAAAGTGTTACAGTCATCGCTCTCCGGTGGAAATAGGTGGAGCAAAATTTTGACTATTCGCCCTGGAAAATTGCCTTTTTTACATAATCGGTAACCTAAAAAAACGTGTAACTTGGTCACAGAATGGCTTATATGTATAGGAAAACATTGTAATTGAAGATACTTTTGAGGAATCAGCGGTAAAAATGATCAGTCCATTTGATTATGAAATATCTGCAATCCCGTGCTCGGAGTGTTCTTTCACAAAACTAAAACCTTTTCACATATTCTGCAACAGGCCTAGCAAACATAAATATTGTCCACAACGATGGAAATGAGAACTTTCACAAACAAGAACTTAAGCTTAATTAATTAATTAAGCCTGCCCAATGCACATGTACAACGGTGGTTAAAAATTACGGCAGGTATATTTTGCAGGTTGCAGGTTGCAGGTTGAAATTTAATTATAACTGGAAAACCGCTGGCACTTAAAAGAGACGTACAGGTGGTAGACTTACCGTGACTGTCACATGACGCTGTTTACAATCGCTAAGAAAGGTGGCTTTCACCTCAGTGCCAAACCGGCCGAAGCGATGGGAGGAGAGTATATTCCTATGATTTTAAGCCTGCAATGAATTATTGTTTTTGAAGAAACATCTGAAATATCATCTGAAATATCTGCTGAATTTGGTTTCTTCCCTGTGAGTACCAAAATGAAAGCACACTGAGCTTGTGCTAGTATATTCCGTCGTTTAAAATCTTATATTATTTCATTTCTTTATTTATTTGTTTCATTTGTGATGGCAATCTTTTGTTGTTGAGGGAAGACCCGAGCCAAATCTTGAAATGGGTAATTTTGACATATCAAAATATCCGCGAAGGATGAATGAACAGCTACTGAAAGTTTCAGCCCCTTAGAGTAAATCGTCTTTTCGAAAATTTGAAAAAAACTTATTGGGGGATGGCATTTACCCTCTCCCCCTGCCTTGTACGTCCGAGGGTTAAGGGATATTGCAAAGAGTTTTGCATTCATTGAGCTTCCATTGCCCTAATTAATATTCAAAGACTTTGTTAATGACATTAATATAGAAATATCTTTGATAAACTGATTCTCTAATATCTAATATTTTTAGATTTCGCATTTGTCTCTTTGTTAAAACTAGTCTCTTGTCACATTGTTTAAACAGCTTTTGTCACCAAAAAATAACAGATGCCAAAAATTTTATTATTGATTTCATTAGGCCAAGGGTGACTCTAAACTGTGGTAAAATTAGTTTTGATTTTGAAAAGTGGATTTAAGCAATATTTGAGTCAGAATTTGAGCTAATTTGCGTTGTAGCTAAATGTTGCTTGACATGGGTAAGAAATGACAATCGTTGATTGGAACCTGTCATTTCAAATGACTTGAAACTCCTGATGTAAACTAAGATAGGTCCAATGTATATTTGTGTAAAATATCAATAAAATTCAGTGCATTCTGTAAGCAGGAGTGGGGTCTAAATTTGATGCTTATTTTAGTGACACTTTTGGGATTTTGGTCAAAAAACCAGGGGAGTGGTCTAACTCCTAAGGCAAAAATCGCAGAGCCGGCCCACTTTGTCTTTTAGAGTTTTTGGGTACTACCTTCAATCTGACAAAGTTTCATCCAAAAAGGATAGATGGCATGTATCACCCCTGCCTGGTCCTTTGGTAAACTCGGTCTTAATTCCCTTGCTGCTTGGAACCAGATTCTGTATTTTATAGTTCTTTCCATATAACATCCCACACAGTTTTCTTTGACAATCTATACAAGTTTAAGGCTACCGTATACCTTCAGGGGTGTCTCGCGTCCAAGCGATGTAGCGCGTCCGGTTTAAGCGGTAGATACCTAAACCCCTATATCAAATTAAAGCTTATAGAGCTGGCTATCAGTATACCAAGAATTTTGAAATGAAATGAATTGCCGATTTTTTCAGGACCACTAAATGCGAGCGCCCTAAACACCTTTTGGAAGCTACTAGTCTAAGCGAATTTTGTTTTTCGCCAATTTAGTTTTTTCCCCCGCCGGTTTAAGGGCAAAAAGCGCTAAAAAAGCGTGTCTGCGTTTTGCCATATTCAATTGCAGTAAAAAGTTACAGAACATTTTTGAAATAGGATTTGAAAAATGTGAAGTGATCGTACAAAAATCGTTCTCGGAGAAAAAATATTCCGAAACAAACAATTCGCAGACAAACTTTTGTTTGTTATATGTTAATCTAGTTACTGTCCAAATTTGAGGGCAATCGAAGAAATTCCCTTTGACTTGTGACTCTGTCTGCTTCATGCGAAAAAATTTATTCGAGAAAACACCGCTAAGAAAAATCTTTTACTTCGCAAACAAACTCCGCCCACAAACGCCTTCATCTAGGTTCTCAGATCACTGAGCCAATCAGCGTTTGGAAAGTTTTTTCTTGCGGGGAAATTTACGCGCGAATCTCCAAAAAACCCTTGTGTTTCGCAATGCGCTTAAGGCGGAGAGATAATTTTTCTGTAGCTCGGTTTTTCTTGAAGCTGGTCTGGCAAAATGCAGAAGACGAAAGAGGATACGAACGCTAGAGTGGCTGGGTGAAGAAAACAAACAAAAGAAAGCGCGGCGGAGTAAATGTGCTTGGATCTCAATGCGTCAGACAATTCATCGGTATCGGACTCAACAGAAGAGTCACTGTAAAAATCGCTGTTATCACTGTCAAGTTCCCAAATTTTTAGAGAAACTTTGTCTTCTCTTGACTCGATCTTTTCGCACGCTTGATACGATAGCCATAGCTTCATCCGCGAGTTCAATTTTCGCTTCTTCACTCCGAGATGTCTTTTCATTCGTTCTTCGCTGTTTTCGCTTTTTCGAACTGGTCCACGGAATTACACCTAATACGAAAAATGCTTGGATTAACAATGCTGATCAACTGAGTAGAGGTGAGTAGCCAGCCAATTCGTGGTATCCATATAGGTAATATTCCCGCG
The DNA here is from genome assembly GCF_042242905.1 of Orbicella faveolata. Taxonomy (NCBI): domain Eukaryota; kingdom Metazoa; phylum Cnidaria; class Anthozoa; order Scleractinia; family Merulinidae; genus Orbicella; species Orbicella faveolata. The sequence continues at coordinate 18,498,486 of NW_028301576.1, read as the reverse complement.
AAAGTCGTCTCGGTTGATTGCATACACGTTATAGGGCTGTCAATCAAGAGGAAACTTTTACTTCCGGCCATAACGTAAAACCTCCATTTCTCCGCCAATATTTATTTTTTCAATTTTTTTTTCAGAAATTAGAGATTAATCTTCGACCATTACTTTGACCCAACAATCCAAATTTGAAGAAAATTGCCGATCTGAAGGTATACGGTAACCTTTAGTGAACTTATTGAGATACAAAAAAGAAAAAAAACTTAGAACCCAAAGCACCAGTTTAGGATACCTTTCTTGTCAGAGGCGCGTGACAAGAAATAGCTTTGCACTGCATGCTGAGGCCCGAGGGAACAGATCCTGCTCCGATCTCATATTTGACGAACATTTTGACATGAAATAAAGCATCTTTCTATCAAGAGGTCTCGTCCATGTTACTCCGAATATCATCCGTTTCATCTAGGTCTCCCGCACAGTGATCTTATATCATTTTACCATCTAAAATCTGTAAAATATCCACACGCCTGCTCGGCTTGCGTCGGTTGGTTGGCCTCGCAGAAGAAAATGTTATCGTTGACAGTTTTGAGGATAATTTAGTGCAGAAAAATAATTCCCTGGTCCATTATTTACTTTCCAACCCAGCATATGACTTGATAGTTCAAATGTCTTTGTAAGGGAACATTTTCCATCTAATACTTTCTCATATTTCGAGAGTTTCGAGTATTGATCAGCAGGTCCTCCACGCTATCGTCTGCAAAATAATGGGTTTAAACCCACTGATCATTTTTATGCACATGTTAAATGATTCGTTTTCATCATCATCAAAACGTTTTAAATCAAATTAAGATCATATTTTTGTGTTCTTGTTGTTAATTGTTGGGTTCCCCGGATATCGCCCAAGAAAGGGGCACAAAGCTTCACTTTTCAATCGCGTTTTCAATCGAGCGATCTCAAAATTTTGCATGTTTTTGTGCCTTCAGACATCTCGTTTTTGAAAACCAAAGTAATGGCCAAGATCATCGGGCGCGCAATCGCATGGCTACGCAAGCAAAGTTGACCTCTTCCTCCTGGCCTATGGTTGGCGAAATGGTGCAAAATTCACAAAGTTTATATTCATTCACATTTAATGTTGTTATTATTATTTACGAGTATATATATTCACATTCAACAACTAAATTTATATTCAAGACATATATTAATTCACATTTAACGACGTATTTCGTATTCACAAATATATTTACTCACATTTACGGGATGTATTCATTCACATTCAACGGTTATATTCATTCACATTCACGATCGAAATATTGGTTCAACACGGTGCAATATTCATTCAACATTTTCTGCGCACCGCCTTCGCGCATCATTAGGTCCCAGCTCCCGCTCTATAATTTCTGAACGCAATATGGCGGACGAAGGAAGGCTTATTATATGGTCTTATATGAAGGGGTAGAACAAAGACCAACGTAACATTGGTATGCACTTTCGATCTCCTACAATAGTGCAAACGGGAATGGAACACCGCGGAAGTAGGATTGAGAGAGAACATCCAAATAAGGCTCGAGTGTAGCTCTTCAGCAATTACTACCTTTCGTCAGTATCATAGCGCAATACTGAATGAAATACTGGGAAATATATGTCTTTTGCATGGACAATGGATACGACACGACCGCACAAACCTTGCAGTGTATTCTATGACCAGCCCTGAGGTCTTCCGAACTCGATATTCAATATCGGAGGCAGTTCTTGGGGAGCGGGGATGGCGCAGTGGTGAGAGCCCTCGCCTCCCACCAGTTTGACCCGGGGATGAGTTTGTTGTTGGTTCTCGCCTTGCTCCGAGGGTTTTCCTCCGGGTTCTCCAGTTTTCCTCCCCCCACAAAAAAAACAGCATTTCCAAATTCCAATTCGACCAGGCTAGAGGGTCTGAATGAAAACCCTCTCTTCCTCTCTAAATATTTTAATTCTAATTTTTATTTTTCCTTCTGCAACAAAGATCGTCTGGTTTTACGTGGACAAAAAAAAGTTCAAATGCTTCTTGTTTCAAGGTGGACATTGAAACGTCGTATTGTGGAGTACGGGCTTCTCGATGATTTCGGATGAGCAACTAGACGATCTCGTAGAACGTTTCAAGATGAGTGATCAATCAACGGGATGGAAGAGGGAGAGTATTAGTCACGTTGACCCTGGAGACTCTAGAATCAACTGGGCTGTCGTAAGACACCCTCACAATTTCACCCTATGATCACTTCGCACCCTTGATGGCCACTCAAACCTGCGTCGCTGAGGGGAATACATCTAGGACAATGCTACAGTTTTGTTATTAGTAGAAAATTTAAACAAGAAAAGAAAAAAAAAAAAACCACCAACAACGCTGGTATAGTTTTTTACATTGTTTTAGGAGTACCTTGTTAAGATTTAAGGTTAAAGGAAAATCATCAATACCCCCATGCATGACAGTAACCAGGCTATGGTGTCCGTCAATATGCCACAAGCTATTTGGAGCAGCCACAGAATACGCTCTCCTAGAAATTACGACAGCCCAGTGGATTCTAGAGTTTCCAGAATCAACGCGGTCAATATTCTCCCTGATTCCACCCCGTTGAACTCTGAGACCTATAATGATCGAAGATGTCCGATCCGGTCACCAAGGAATACCCGAACAAAGTCCCATGATCACTCATAAAACGTTGTACGAAATTATCTACTTGCTTATCCGAAATCATCGAGCAGTCTGTTATCTCCTCTAGCCCATGTAACGTTTATGTTCAGTTGTGTATGTTTGGGGTCTTTGGTCTTTGTTCTACCCCTTCATATAATAGGCCTTCCTTCGTTCAGAAATTATAGAGCGGGAGCTGGGACCTAATGATGCGTGAAGACGGTGAGCAGAAAATGTTGAATGAATATTGCATCGTGTTGAACCAATATTTCGATCGTGAATGTGAATGAATATAACCGTTAAATGTGAATGAATACATCCCGTAAATGTGAGTAAAGATATTCGTGAATACGAAATACGTCGTTAAATGTGAATTAATATATTTCTTGAATATAAATTTAGTTGTTGAATGTGAATAAATATATTCGTGAATAATAACAACATCATTAAATGGGAATGAATATAAACTTTGTGAGTTCTGCACCATTTCACCAACCATACTCCAGTCATGTGCCGAACCAAACTTGATTAAGTTCGACTTTAGAGCGACTTTGGAGCGACGGCTGGTTCAGACGGCGTACTTGCGTCGAACTTAATTCGGGAAGCCGGTGGTAACAATTTTCGACGAGAAAATATGCGTTCTGAATTCAAGAACTCTGTCCAAGTAGAAAAGCTGTGACTAACATTTCGCTGCTATAGCAAAATTTAGGGAAGCAAATTCAAACTCAAGGTTCAGTGTTTGTATTTAAACAGGTTTTGTCCCGGTTAATTCGACTTGTTAAAGGGAAATCTCATAAGCTGGGCTGTTATCGCGAAGAAAAAGCAAAAAATGAATTTGCGCTAAAGAAACTCGCTTACACAGTCCCGTTTCTCATAAATCAAAAGCATGTTTTGTTGTCTTTATTTTTAGCGACGATTCGAGCTTCATGCATGACTGGTTGCGCCACTCAATTTTGAGCCAATCACGAGTCCCGTTATATGGAAAATGCATTACAGTAATTTATGCATTAGGTTCGACAAATGAGGAGAACGCCGTCTGAATCAGCTGCCGCTCCGACGTCGCATAGTGCGACAGACCCCGCCGAATTTAATGTCGTTTGCCGCACCAAACCTAACCTGTCGAACCAAACTGATTCAAACGCCGCTCTTCTGCCGTACTTAACTCATCAGTTAGGTTCCGCACATGAGTGGAGCGGCGTTTGGAACGGGCCTAGCTTAGTCTCAGCTTTTCTATTTGGACAGAGTTCTTGAATTCAGAACGCATATTTTGTCGTGGAAATTGTTACCACCGGCTTCCCGAATTAAGTTCGACGCAAGTACGCCGTCTGAACCAGCCGTCGCTCCAAAGTCGCTCTAAAAACTTAATCAAGTTTGGTTCGACACACGAGTGGAGCGGCGTTTGGACCGGGCGGAAGAAAATCGCGAGCTAACCTTCAAATGGATCAAGCTTCTGGTGGTTGAATCGCAGAAGGATGGTCTACGGATTCCTGTAAAAATTTCTTTGGGCAAATGATTGTGAGCGACGCGAGAGCTTTTCAAAGTACGTCAAAAATCCAAATATTTGACCATCCGGGTTTGACGTATATTTTAGCATGCGCAACATGACTTGACCTATGTTAAGTTGAAATAGACACAGAGCCGATAAATGTTCTAACCTCATTTGCTGTAAAAGACAGGTCCAAAGCCGATTTGACGTGCTTCTCTCACCATTCGTCGCACATAAAGCAGAAGTTTGCTTTTGTTTACATAACGTCCGATGTACATCGCCAACTGTCAATTTATTTAACGGTCGAATACTATGAATCTGCGACCCTCTTTCGACACATATGATCACTATTGCATCTAAGTCAAAAACGGCTAAGTCATTTGTAGATAGTTGCTTGCTTTGCACTACACCAAACTATTACGTTTGATCATCATGGTTTGATGGATTGAATCCTTGCTTGCAGCGGTTTCTTGTTCGTCACACAATGCTGCCATCCCATTTTAGGGGGTAGGGGTAGGACAATTTCTATCCTAATACGTAAGGTTCCGTAAGGCTTGGAATCACTGGGAGCACACAATCGTGTTGAGTAGGAAGAGATTGGATTAAGAAATGAAAAGAATGAATAGTTTACCATTGCCCCTGTTGTTATCTTTTACTCGACCACTGCTACCTACATGCCCTGCGTAATACTGTAACGCTAAACTCATACCTAGGTCTTTTCGCGCTATGCAATTATTTTTGGTTTACATGTAATACAGTGGGCTACCGTCGGGGAAATGGGTGGTGACCGCTTAATGGGGCTAGCCACTTAAATAGAGGTTGGTGTACCTTGAATATTTAAGTTTTCACTGTCGGGCTATAAATATCTTGGTGAACATGGAGTCAATTCAAGACAATCATGATAGACGTGTATTTGAATTATCACTCGTCATGCACCTTCAATTTCAGACTCCTATCTGCCATCGCTCTTTCCAAAACAAAGTTCTTAAATTTTGAGTGGCCGCTTAATAGGGGTAAAGACAATAATGAAACCCTTATCGGAATGATCAAATGGTGGCCGCGGAGGTAACCGGTCAATATGTGTTTTATTTACAATATTTTACTGACGATAATTTTGGACTGTATTGACAACAGTCCACTATTTTCTGTTACATACTAATGCCTCGCCAAAATACGCCAAATAAAATGGCATGGCCAGGGCTATTTACTCACGCAATTACTAATTAAATTTAGTCTGTTTTTTTCACGAATAAGACACGTTGTGATTTCCTATTTTATATCAGCTAGTTCTTGCTTCATTGATCTATAATTTGTTTATGGCGAATTTCTTAAAATTCTAGTGAGTACAGGCACTAGCTTTATCAGCTGTTGTCTGAAACGTCAGAACGTACAACAAACGTGATTTGGACCGACGCCACGTACACTATTGAACACGATTATATAAATATACACATATTATTATATATATGAACAAACAGATGAACAATGATTAAATTGTTTCACTTATCCTGAGAGTACTCTATACAAAATAGATCAAAATGTGCAGCATATGCCGTGACAGCATTGCGTGACGAACAAATAACGGCTGTAAGATTGTGCTGCGCCGACAAGCTTATCAGCAATGGTCAGCAATCGATCAAACGCAATATTTTGGCGAAGCGTAAAGCAAGCAACTATCTACAAACGACTCAGCCGTTTTAGACTTAGATGCAGTGATGTTCATAAGCGCAGAAAGATGGTCACAGATTCATAGTATTCGACCAATAATAGGTTGACAGTAGGCGATGTACATCGGACGTTAACCTTGTGTAAACTATAGCAAACTTCTGCTTTATGTGCGACGAATGGTGAGAGATCGA